>NW_023619591.1:0-8997 GCF_014905685.2 Nematolebias whitei
AAAGCCAAACTCCACCTGTCTGGTACCCCGCTTTGTTAGCCGGCTGATAAATAGTGCAAATCCAATGAGGTGACTGTGGAGCAGGACTTCCAAAATAAAACAGGAAGTAACAGAACATATAACTAGTCAGAATGAAGTAGACTTAAAGGCAAACAGAATGTGTGTTAAACTGGAGCTGGGGTATAAACTGGTCATAATAAAGCAGAACCAAAACTCCTCACACCATGACTGAGCTAACACCCGTTATCAGTTAAATACATTGTTTCAGGACTTTTATAATCCAGGGGAATCAGAGTTTTCTTTCTGAAGTAATATCCTCTGCGAATATTACGTAACTGGCACCATTTTCACTGCCAGTGAATCTATGGTATCAAACATTAAAGCTATTATAAACCATCCTCCCACCATGGAGTCACCAGCGTTCACATGCTGAATATTTTCAGCTGCAGACACCTTTTGTTCTCACCCTCTGGGTTTCATTCTGAGTTCAAGCAGGTCATTAGCAGAGTGATTACAGTGGAAAGGGAGAGAGGGCATCCATTAAGAAAATGTGTGTGTGTGCGCGCAAGTGTATCAATCACTCCAGTGTCGGTGACGACGAGCTGTTTGTCTTTCTCATAAAAGGGAAAGGGATCAAAAGGGCCGGTCTTCCAGCTGGACCTTCAATCACTCTGGGACAACATGACTTCAGAGCTCCGGGCAGCTGGAGCTTCGGGGACTAATGGGCTGTGAGTGTGTTTCTGTGTTGAGCACTTTCATCAGGGTCCCTGCACACTTTCTATGGTAAAACACAGAACTTGTCTTGTTCTAATGGGTCATTTCTGTTTATTCAACTAGGGCTGAAAGTTTCGGCTGTTTCTTCTGTTGGGTTTGATCCTTCTTTAGCCACTGCTGCAACAGCTGGGATGCACAATTTAAAACCTGTTGTCTTCTCTAGAACACGAAAAGCTAAATAAAAAATAGATAATACCAAAAATTCTAACAAATTCTTACGTAATAAACCAATTATTTTTTAAAACTTGAACAACAGAAGCTTTGTTTGTCACATTGTTGAGTATTTTCTCTAAATAATGGGCTAATTTCTCTTTACACTTTGACTTGAAGGAGCAGGTTGAATACAGGTGTATTCATTTACTTCTGCACCTGTGCAAAGTGATGGTTCTGAAAAAAACATGTGTAAAAGCAGAACTTTGTCTAATTGGAGCACAGAACCTCATTAACACACCTGTGCTCGACCCGTTTCAGGTCAAATGTCCACAGTGAACCGGGCCTTTTCATCCCAAACCTTTCAAGTACAAAGCCGAAGTTTATTGGTGACTGAATGAAGCTAACCAGAAGGAAACGGCTTCTGCAGACACATGCACATATGGACATTTTAAAAAGCTAGCTTTGAAAATTTTCACTGTCAAGAAGTTTTACATCAGTTTTTAAAGTATTTATAACTGGCATGTATGTTTTCTGTCAAGACAAAATACATTTTAAAATGCTGGTCTATGGGACGGGTTCTGTCCTGGCTGTGGGACACTGGACCAGCTCTTTACCCTCACTAGGGTCCTTGAGGAGTTAAGGGAGTTTGCCCTTCCAGTCTACATGTATTTTGTAGTCTTGGAGAAGGTGTTGGACCATGTTCCTTGGGGTACACTGTTGGGGGTGCTTCATGACTATGGGATTGGAGGCCTGTTGCTACGGGCTGTTCGGTCCCTGTACAAGCGGTGCAAGAGTTTGGTTCACATTGCTGCCAGGAAGTCGCACCCTTTCAGGGTGGGAGTTGGACTCCGTCAGGACTGCCCCTTAGATTCTGTTCATAACTTTTATGGACAGAATTTCTCGGTGCAGCCAGGGGGAGGAGGGAGTCTGGTTCGGTGGCCTCAGGATTCCATCTTTGCTCTTTGCAGATGATGTGTTTCTGTTGGAGTCATCGTGTCGTGATCTTCAGCTCTCACTGGAGCGGTTCACAGGCGAATGGGAAGAGGCTGGGATAAGGATCAACACCTCTAAATCTGAGGCAATGGTCCTCAGTCAAGAAAGGGTGAATTGTTCTCTTTGGGTTTAGGGTGAGGTTCTGCCTCAAGTGGAGGAGTTCAAGTATCTCGGGGTTTTGTTCATGAGTGAGGGAAGAATGGAGCGTGAGATTGACAGATGGATTGATGCAGCGTCTGCAGTATTGTGGACTCTGTACCGGGCCGTTGTGGTGAAGAGGGCTTACTGGTCAGTCTATGTTCCTACCCTCACCTATGGTCACAAACTCTGGGTAGTGACTGAAAGAATGAGATCATGGACACAGGAGGTTGAAATGAGTTTCCTCCGCAGGGTAGCTGGACTCTCCCTTAGAGAAAGGGTGAGAAGTTCAGTTATCAGGAGAGACTCAGAGTAGAACCGCTGCTCTTCCACATCGAGAGGAGCCAGATGAGGTGGTTCAGGCATCTGGTAAGGATGCCCACTGGGCGCCTCCCTAGGGAGGTGCTTCGGGCATGTCCAACTGGGAGGAGCCCCGGGGAAGACCCAGGACACGCTGGAGAGACTACATCTCTGGGTTGGCCTGGGAACCCCTTGGAATCCTCCCAGAAGAGCTGGAAGAGGTGGCTGTGGAAAGAGATGTCTGGACCTCCCTGCTCAAGCTGCTGCCCCCGAGACCCAACTTCTTAACAAGCAGAAGATGATAGATGGAAAATGCTGGTCTATTAAAATCATCAATGTTCAAGGTGCATACTTTAAACTTCAAAAAATATGTTTGCCTTAAAACACAATAAGCTTTGCTTCCTGTACAAGCAGCATCTGCTTCACTACACCTGCACTGTTGAGAGCTTGTACGTGCATGAGTGCAACGTAAGAATCTCCCAGGCATCCAGCTGGTGTAAGGTTTGGTCAGGGATAAATCTACCAACGCCACAAAATGCTAAATAAATTTAGCAAAACGTCTTTGAGTGTGGCAACATTTGTGTCAAATAAAGGTCACAATGTAACACTTGAAAAGACTTCAACCAGAAAGTTTTAATGTTTTCCTTTAGATATTGTCTCTTTTAACATTTTGTTTGTTTTGAATAGTTTTTTTGTTGTTCTCATTTTATTGCTTTATATTTTCCAGCTTGCAATCCTGCACTTGAAGTGTCTTGATTATTGCATAAAATGAACCCAGGCCATAAATTCTGTGTCCGAATTTTGTTGTTGTTGAGGTTTTAAATTTTTACAGTATAATGGAAGTAGATGGGTGTGTGATGGTGAGGGGTGGGGGCCAAAATGTGATGCAGTTTAGTTTAAACAAAAAAATGGAGGAAGCTTTGTTTGTAGCTTGACGATAGGCGCTGATGTCATGTGATGGACATTAAAAAAAGGTCAAATTGTCACTTTAAATTCAATATTTTTTTAGGATGTGTAACCTACACCAAAATATAATTTTGAGCTGATTAGTGTTGAGTCAAGCAAAAGAGAATCCATTAAAATCTCCAAAATACATAAAAAAACCTTACTTTTTGCAGCAGGTGAGAATTGCTCTCCAAAACATCAACCAATTCCTGCAAGAAACAACAAAAACAGGTCAAGAATGACCGATTCTGACTGTTTCTCCTCACACTGAGGTGTTTTTCTCCAGCCGGATTAGTTGTGAGATAATCTGTGACATGGCACACATCTGAGCGTTAATACGTTCTGCATGTTGTCAAATGAACAGGAATGCAACACTGCAGCTGCTGCACACATGAGGTGAAAGTTCAAAAACTCTGCACACTTTTGCCGAGACATTCCACAGACAGAACTTATCATATTTCCTTTCAGAGCCCAAGTTGCACCGCTCCAAAATGTCACCCTGCGAGCTTTTCTGCCTGCTTAAAAACACCTCCCAGCTTCGCAGGAGAGAGGATTTCCATTGTGTGTGAGAATGATGCACATTCCTGGAAGCGTGAGTGTGCATAAATGTGTCGGTGTGCATACAAGATCAAAGGAGGAGACGTGTGGATCTAAAAGTCATAAATGAAGTAAAGATTTTATGTCTGTTCTGTTCTCAGAGCATGAAGTGAAAATGGTAACAAAACCGGTGATTTAAGCTACAACCTCCTGTTCTACTTCCTAAACGGTTTATTTACCATATTTCACGCTGTATAAGTCGTGGTATTTTGCATAATTTGCATGCCCTGTGACTTATACGCCGAAGCGACGTATTTATAGATTTTTCTCCATATTTATAAACCAAGTTTTGGCTGAGATATGACTGTTTTCATTCATTCTGACTTAAAATATTGAACACTACCATTTTCAGCCGCTAGATGGCACTCAAGTAGTATGGCATGCAGCTGTATCACGTAATAAGTAAAAGTGGCTATTAATGACACAGTCGGCTTGCCATATTTTGACACCATCATCTGCCTGGAGCAACTGTCAAATCAGCTTCATTTCGCTGCACCGCCCGGGCAAAATGCAGCTGATTTGACCATCAAAGTGCATTTATTAAGGAAAAGTTAGACTGAGACACACCTTTACTATAATTTTGAGCAAACAAATAATTGTTTTTAAGTGTTAATCTTGTTAAATTCTTGTTAAAGTCCTCCTGTGCACGCTTCCACAGCCGCCTTTTGACAGCCAATACATTTTTGGCACAACACCGGCCCACATTTCCAGGTTGTCAGCGTTGATGCGTAACAAACGCGACATGTCAGCGGTGATGCATAATAGATGCGACATATACGGCTTGTCCCTTCAAACAACAGAACAACTACCTGAGCATGAACTTTGATGTCTTGAACCACTTTGGTTGTAGCTGCCTGCCTGGGAGGAGTCGACAGGGGACAGGACAACACCCAGAAACCATCTTATCACCAGCAAACTGGTTGGTCCACTAAAGGACTGTACTGCTTAGTGGAGAAAACAGTATACTTGGGACTCCTTAGACGGATGAACTGATGAACGAAATATAGGGCTCAAAAATCACACATTACCATTAAATATCCAAAGAAATTTTGTAAAAAGACAAAGTTGTTACAATCTTAAGGGGATAGAAATATTTGTCAAACCAAAATTCAGAACTAGTCTGAAGGGAAGGTCTACCTCAATCCAAGGAGTTGGATTGTGGAATGGTCTAGAGAGTGATGTGAAAAATGCCAAGTCATTGTGTACATTTAAGAAAAAGATCAAAGCTGAATTGTTAAAAAAGTATATATGAAGTAGCTTAGTGTGTGTTTTGTATTAGAATTAGAAAAATTAGAAAGCTATTCATTTTGTTCTGTTACTTGAAGATTATTATGTCTGAAATAATTGTTTGAAAAAAGGGGCAGATATAATAAGATTTTTTCTTCTTTCTGCTGCCTTTCATTTTAAATCTTTTGTATCTTTTTTTATATTGTTATGGAATTGTTTTGTACTTTTTTAAAATGAATAAACTATATACCATACCATACCATACCATCTTTCCACAAAAAAGAAACTGTCCAGATGACCTGACTGACCATTACTGGATTTTGTACCTGGATGATTGAGCATGAACTTTGATACCAGAATCAACAACGCTCTACAGAGCTGCTCCTCTCTCCACTGAAACTCACCTCCTTTGGATCCTCAACTCTTACAGAAACCTAGGACCTCATCTTTCCCTCCTCTCTGGCTCCATCTACAAGACACAATATTAGTAAGAAAAGATTACCTACTAAAACTCAACCATTGATATTAATTTAAGGAAATACAAAGACACTCATCTTTTCCTTTTTTCCCTTCCAGCCCAGAACATCTACACCTGTAAATAAAATCATTTACCTTTTGTATGCCTGGCCCTGTCTTCTTCTCAGTCTGCTAGCTTGGGGTCAACCTTAACTAAAACCACAATATTGCTGTCCTATAAGGTTTTAAATCAATCTGTTGATATCAAAGTTCATGCTCAATCATCCAGGTACAAAATCCTGTAATGGTCAATCAAGTCATCTGGACAGTTTCTTTCTTGTGGAAAGACGTTTCGCCCTCTATCCAGAGGGCTTCATCAGTCTGAGGTGTCCCAAGTAAACTGTTTTCCCCACAAAGCAGCACACTCTTTTAGTGGACCAATCAGTTTGCTGGTGATAAGATGGTTTCTGGGGGCTGTCCTGTCCCCGGTCGACTCCTTCCAGGCAGGCAGCCACAACCCAAGTGGTTCAAGACATCAAAGTTCATGCTCAATCATCCAGGTACAAAATCCAATAATGGTCAATCAGGTCATCTGGACAGTTTCTTTTTTATGGAAAGACATTTCGCCCTCTATCTGGAGGGCTTCATCAGTCTGCAGAGTCCCAAGTAAACTGTTTTCCATCAATCAATCTGTTGATGGTCAACGAACCCCTCTCTTTTGTCATCTTCTATTCACTACAAGAGAGATTCATAATCAGCTTGTGTTTCTAACGGTAATTAGTTGGCTCACGACAAGAACAAATCCTGTTTTTCTGAGTTGTAACTGGAAAACGGTGAAGTTGGGTCTACCTCTTCTCCGGTACATGGAATGCAGCATAAACCCTGACTGGGATCATTGGTAGAATGATCCTGTTGACACAGAAAGGAGGTATTTGGGTACAACAGCAATTTCCAAAACTTTCAGACACGCTAAGCCTCCATCAGACGGTGAGGACGGTGATGATCTTGCCTCCACAGACGAACAAGTTGCACAACATTAGAACAAAGCAGTCTTTAACAGCCAAACCTTAATATGCAGCGCAACACTCAAGTCTATAATGAGTCCAGCCCATGACATATCTGATATAACTTGTAGGGGTGGGTGTAACTGCATGTGTGTGTGTGTGTGACGTGACATCATCAGGTGTATTCCAGGTCTTTGTTTCTCCGCGAGTAAACAGGTTGAAGGAAGAGGTTTTGAAAGCACACATCAAAGGAGTAGGTGTGTTAAAAGTTCAAAGAATTACAGTGTAGGGAAGAGATAACCTGTGTGACAACTCAACCCTGCCAAAAACCTTCCCTATGAACTTCTTCAAAGCTGGAAAGGAGCTTGACGTAATGCCTAAATATGCTGGCGGTGTGTTCATACGAGCAGCTCTCTTCTAACCTTGGAAGTCCAGTTTTAGTCAAAGTGGAGGATTGAACTTCTCTTCAGATTTGGTGCCTTTTCTTTGGCTTGTTGTGTAATTTCAAAAAGACGCACGGTCAGTGAGACGCTGGTGGAACTTCTTTGACCCTTCAGACAGATTCTTTAAACATCCTCTAAAAAAAGAAGGTGCCTTTTTGTCCCTTTGGAATGTGAATATTTCAGTCAAGAGGCAAACGCCTGTGGTTGTGTGGGTGAAATTCGGATCCCATCCAACGTTCAAAGCCTTGAAATACATACGCCACACAATGTTAAGGCATTTCTTTTCACAATTTACAACGCATAAACATGACGGTTTAGGGAGGCCTGGGGATTATTTGCACAGAGGTCTAGTTTCAGCTATTCCAGGTTTACTTGAGGCTGCCCTGTAATGCTGCCCCTCTAAGTGATTCTTGAACGTGTTAAACCACAGTCCCCCCAGCCTTGGCGAACAGAAAACATGGACTGTTTAGACTTCAAATATCCAGCTCAGATCGAGCAGAACGCACGAGCTGCAGAGAGCGACTCATGCCTCTCTGAAAAGAAAATAAACCTTCTGGTATTTATCTCGTTTTACGCACTCCCATCGTTTATTCATTCCTCTTCTGTCCGACTGCTCGGCTTCGTATGAATGAGAGGACTCGGCTTCGTGTAGAAATGTAAGCAACATGCAAATCACATTCGGTGGGAGATAAATTAATGCGCCCGTAGCAATGCAACACTAGACTCTGCCCCGGATCGTGTATTCATGGCGCTTCCTGTGTGCATGCACAGAACATGAACTTACTGTCAGCAGCTCAGATAACAGGGAAGAGAATGCACCAATTTCTCATTTTTCAAAAGTTGTGAAAAACCTAAGCAGAGCAGCTTCTCCACAAGGGCCTCACTGATGTTTCTTAAAAGACCGACTTCTTAGTTTGCATTTGATTCGGAGCCTTTTTAGCAGCCAGTAACGGGGAGAAACCGCAAAAGCGGAAAGACAGGACGAGCTCCTGGGCCTTCAGAAGTCTCGTCAAAAGCCTTTCCTTTCTCTGCTTTGTCCCGGCGATATTCATCTCGCCAGTCTTAAAGTGAAGACGGCAAAAACTTTGGGCTTGAAAAGAACTTTTTAACTTCTGAGAGAAGCCTCGCAACAGGTTTGAGCGTTTGAAAAAAGACAAAACAAAACAAAACAAAAAAGAAAGACCTGAAACAGTAGGAAAGGAAAAGGACTTCCAATCTGAGAGGCGTGCTGAAGAATCAGATAGCATGTTTTGAAAATGTGGAGAAGATGAATACGCCGTTGTCTTCATGGTGAAAGAAAAAAGAGCCAGCCTCGTGTGGCGTACGCTGATTGAAGCGTGCTTTGTGTTCTCGTGGCCCTAGAATCAGCTTGACGTAGGCCAATAAGCATGTACTTGTTCTGTGTCTTCTCTTTTCATGTTTCTGAGCGAACATGCAATCAGAACTGAAAGTCCGTGTACAAAACACACAGACGCACATAAATATGTTTGTATTTGTACTTAAAACTGACAAAAGTAATCATTGTTATATACTCAAAAATACCATAGTTTAACTCAACTAATGACAAATGATCATAGCTGATGAATTTTAGTTAAAAATAAATAAATAAAAAATAAAAAAGACGCAAAACGGTCCTCAGTAGAACAGGAATGTAACTTAAATTTAATACTTTGTTGCTCAACCTTCAGAGGCATCAAGTGATTTCTGTAAATCTCCCTGAGACTTCTGCACCTGTCCACAGGTATTCTTGTCTATCTGTCCACAGGTGTCCTGATCCCTCTGTCCACAGGTGTCCTGATCCCTCTGTCCACAGGTGTTCTGGTCCATCTGTCCACAGGTGTTCTGGTCCATCTGTCCACAGGTGTTCTGGTTCACCTGTCTGCAGGTGTTCTGGTCTATCTGTCCGCAGGTGGTCTGATCCATCTGTCCACAGGTGTTCAGGTCAACCTGTTCATAGGTATTCTGTT
>NW_023619592.1:0-8995 GCF_014905685.2 Nematolebias whitei
GGGGGGGATGAGGCGGCAACTGGCACAGACCCACCCCCTCCCCAGAGAGCAGGCAGTGCCCGTTCACCTCCCCAACCCTTGCCCAGAACCCTAAATGTCTACATGCTACATATGAGAGTGGGCACAGGTCCCGGAGGTGAGAATGATTACACATCCCACCCCCTATATGCCACCGTGTGCTCACTACAAACCCTATATATGCATGTGTCGTGAAAATGTTATATGCGAGTGTCTAGGTTGTTTGATAAAATTGGGGCCCAGGTCTCCACGAACCACGGAGATGGAGGATCCTCCCCGCAGCTCAGTAGTGCACCTGAACCCCAAGGGCCTGCTTGAGTGGTGGTGTGATAGAGTGGGTGGAGGAAGATGTCGGGATGGGGAGGAACAACTTAGGTGGCAATGCCCTCCCAGGGGGCCAGCTCCCCCACTGACCCCAATAGGCACCCCCCATTCTCCGAGATCCACCAGGGGAGGGAGGCTCCAGTGCATCCATCCAGGAGCAGGAGGCAGCCGCACCACCAGGGACCCAGGCCACGGACCGGCACATAGCCCTGAGGACCGACCAGAACCTGGGCCAGCAACCCCCGAGATCATCCAGACCCCTAACCCGATCCCCAGCTCAACACCCAGCCCCCCAACAAAAGAAGCCACCAAACTCCAGCAGCAACAATCAGCTAGGAGTGCCCGAACAGCCGCAGACAGTGTACCACGATGACCGAGAGCGCACCCCCACCCCCACAAAAGGACCGACCAGTCCACCACAGCAACACCCACAATGACAGCACCCCATGCAAGGGAGGGCACATGCCTAACACGCCCAGACACCCCCGGGCCAGCACTGCAGAGCCACCCGAGCAAAAGCCCCCCACCCACAGCCCCCCACAGCCCAGACCCCCATCCAAGCACCAGACCGCAGCCACAGCCAGGCAGGAAGACACCTAGGCTGAGTCCACCCATCCCCCCCGTCCCCCCCTCCCCCATGGCAGAGGCGCCAAAGCCCACCAGCGCACCAAGGGCCCCCAGGCCAGGGCCGGGCGCCGGTGCATGCACCAGCCCAAGACCCCGACAACATACCTGCCAAGACCCGAGACCCCCGGATCAAGCTGGGACCCCAGCCCGGGAGCAACACTCCCCCAGAACCCCGAAACCACGCCCACCCCAAACCCACCCAGGAGCAGCTAGGCCACCAGGCCAGTAACCTGCGCCCACCGGTACAGACTGCCCAGAGGCCTGCATGCAGCCAGCAGAGGTCAATGCCCAGAACCACCAAAGCCATCTCCCCAGTTGAGCGCCATTGCCCCGGGTCCACGACCCCCCCCATGCCCCCAGCCCCGATATCCCCCCACATCAACCACGATGCCCCACAGGACAAAATCAAAGGGGTTTACCCACCTCCACTATGGGTTGGAGCCAATCAAAGAAGCCCAGAGAGATTGTTCTGATGTGGAGGTACAGGCTATCTCAAGACTGATATAATCCAACAAAAGGTCTTTATACTGTTTAATAGAGCTTTAGAGCGTGATGTCACTTGTCCGCAGCGCTGCGGCTGATGGGATAGCATCCACCATTTTTAATGCCCTCCATATTAACTGTCGAAAACAAGCTTTCTTGCTGACTTTTTAAAAAATCTAAGTAAGTTATAACAGTTTAGCGATGGTCCGAAATTGCTGCATTATTGGATGTAATCACACGACTGGAATTGTAAAAAGATCGAAAGCGTTGGTTACGTACTGTAACCCCAGATTCTATGAGTATAAGCGTAGCCCTTTAAGGCTGTCGCTTGGTGGGTTTATCCCGTTATGCGTAGCATTTGCACTGAAAAATTTAGTCCACGCCCACCTGCTGTGTTGGCCCTACCCGGTCCGTATGAATTACGTTAAGAGCGGGAAATCGGCTCCCAAAAAATAGCTTTTTCTTCAGCCATTTAGGAGCCAGTGAGGCCCGACGCTTAAAGGGCTACGCTTATACTCATAGAATCTGGGGTTACAGTACGTAACCAACGTTCTATTTCGTATAAGCTTCACCCTTTAAGGCTGTCGCTTGGTGGGTTAAGGGCGAAGCAGATGTGGTCCTCGCCTCACTGGGTCCATTCGAACACCGTATGAAGCAGAAGCTTGCCCAAAAAACGTCTTGTCACTCAGCTCCCCATGTGCGTAATTACGCATTGCGTAATTATGTGAGCCATGCACAGACGCATGTTGTGTAACTATGCGTTCATGGCTGAGCAGTATAAACAGATTAATAATAACAAATGACTGATTATTAATCAAATGAACTGATCGGTAACAATAGTCATGAACTGATTAGTGACAATAGAACCAAAATAACAGACACAACTTGTGACCGATAACACATCTCACACTGTGAAGCATGCAGACAGATGTGAGCTTAAACAGAGTTCCATGAAAACAACAATATTCATTCTGTTAGAGCACTAAGGACAGAATGTGTCATGGAACGGGCCGTCACATCACGTAGATAAGAGTGAATGAATGAGCAGGGTGTTGACCACACGGCCGCAGTGCAAAAGTCCTGCATTGTCATACCATTATGCAAGGCAGTCGAAGATGTGATACCCCTGGTCAAGTGCGCCCTGAGGTTGACAGGAGGCTCTAAAACTGATGCTTTGTAGGCTTCAGAAAGAGGCCTCACACAGCCAGTGTGACAAGCGCTGGGTGGATAACGGGCGACCTGCAGATGCATCTCTATAATGCACAAACAAATGTTGAGTTTGGCGCATTACAGCCGTGCGCACTATGTAACACGTCAACGCCCGCTCCGGACAGAGAAGATGGCAAGATGCTTCTTCTTCTGATCTGTGTGTGTGTGTGTGGGGGGGGGGGGGACCCATCCCATCCAACGATATCGCTCTTGATTTAAAAGAGCTCGTGATGTTTTTAGGCATAAAGGCTGGATTTGGTCTTAAATCAGCTGAGCTGCCCGTCAGCCTGAATTCTAAGACATGACGGAGCGACAGAGAGGGCAGATGAAACACTCACCCTCTTGGCGGATGTTAAAGCCAGCAGCAGGGCTGTTTTAAGAGACAAGAATTTAAGTGGAACCTGATCCAGAGGCTCAATTGGAGCTTTGATCAGGGCTCGCAGGACCAGCGTTAAATCCCACTGTGGAGCAAGTGGGCGTGAAACAGGCCTGTGTCTCTGTACGCCTTTTAGAAACTGCTTCATCAGCGGGTGATTAAAAGCTGTTCTGTCTCCGAACCCTTCGTGGCAGGAAGAGATGTCTGCAGCGTACGTTTTAATCGTGCTGAATGCCAACTCCCTGTCCATCAGCTGTGTAGAAAAGACAGCATGCCACCTAATGGACATGAGGTGGCCTCTACACCTTTCTCTGTACACCAGCGCTGAAAAACTGTCCACTTTGATATGTATAGCACTGTGGTAGATGCAGCACGTGAATCCTGGATTGTGCGCACTACCTCCTGTGGGAGACCCATCCTCTCTAAGCAGAACCGCTCAGTGGCCAGACCCACAGGTGCTGGCCTATTTCTGGGTAACTCCTGGTCACTCCTCCTGCCTGGAGGAGAGCGTCCTCCCTCCATGGCAGTTTCCACGGGAGCCCCGACAGCAGGCGTTGTAGGGCTGAGAACCATGGTGTGTTCACGCGCTCGGGGGCCACCAGGAGAGCTGTCAATCCCTCCTCCTGAACTCGTTTCAGGAACCGTAAAATCAGAGGAGGTGGAGGAAAACACGTGCAGAAGCGTTTTGGGCCATGGGCTGTGGGCAAACGCATCCACCCCCAGTGGTGGTTTGTCTCGCGGTCTTAGGGAAAACCATAGTTGACACTGAGCGTTCTCTCATGTCGCAAACAGGTCCACAGCTGCTTTGCCAAATTTCTGCCACGTCTGAGCCATCGGGTCTGGATGGAGAGTCCAGTCCCCGTGACGTGGGCCGCCCCTGGACATCACATCTGCCCCTTTGTTCAGAACACCGGGTATGTAAACTGCTCTGATGGAGAGCAGATTTTGGTAAGCCCAACACAGTAGCTTTCACGCAATGTGTAACATCTGGGCTGAGCGCATACCCCCCTGCTGGTTTATGTACGCAGCAGTCACCTTGTTGTCTGTGTGAATCAACACATGTTGATTCTGTAGCGCGGGAGCAAAGTGCTGAATCACATTCAGCACCGTGCGACACTCCAAAACATTTATGTGGGCTGATGTGTGATGGGGCCACAGCGTCCCTACTGCTTGAGATAGGCATGTCCCCCCCCAGCCTGACAGCGACGCGTCCGTGAAGACTGACACGTGACGTGGGTCTGCTGACGGGGGCTCCCTCCGACAGAACCAGGGTGTTTCCCCAGTGTCGGAGGTCTGCCCTCATGGAGGGAGGAACAGTGATCATCCATGTCTTTGTTACTGGATCCACACGCAGACGCACAAACCACCTCTGGCGGCGTCTCATGTGTAATAAACCCAGCGGGACCACTGTGTGAGCTGATGACATCATTCCTAACAGCTTCATGACGGAGACAGCTGTTACCACTCTGCCAGGTCTTACGTGGCGGAGCTGGTCTCTTAAAGTGTCGATTCTCGCTTGTGATAAACGAGCCTTCATGGTGGTTGAATTTAACTCCACTCCCAGATAAACAATTGTCTGGGCCGGGAAAATCGAGCTTTTCTTCCAATTCATGGCGAAGTCCAGATTTGACAGGTGTGATGTCAACACCTGAGCCTGCATCACTGCTTCCTGTCTGGAGCGTGACCGCCACAGCAGGTCATCCAGGTAAAACAAAACTCTCATCCCTGCTCTGTGTAACAGATGCAGGGCTGTCTCCACACACTGAGAACGTACGAGGCGCGAGGGAATACCCGACAGGCAGCCCATTGTACTGATACTTCGTCCCCTGAAAGGAGAAAAAATGCAGGAATTTTCTGTGTTTTGGGATGATTGGTATGTGAAAATAAGCCTCTTTTATTTATTTTATTATTATTTTAATCAAGTTTGAAATTTCATGTTATAAAATGAGTGTGTCATTCTTTGAAGGGTTTTTATTACCTTACAAACATTTGAGTATTAATCAGTTACTTTGCTTCAATAGAATATTAACTTCAGGTAGTTTGCTTAAATATAATCTATTAGAAGTTCTCACACACACACACACACACACACACGCAATCACACACACACAGGGACTGACACGCACACACACAAGATGAGAGACGCTAAGAGTCTCTGAACACATTTCAATGTAGTTTGCTTAAACATAATTAGTAAAGATAATAGAACTTAATATAGCTGACTAAACATAATTAGTAAAGATAATAGAAAGTAGCATTTAATCGTTTAACAAGTGTGATCAGCTCAAGGGAAAGATTTTCAGCTAACAAAGGACCATAAACCTTATCTTTCGGTATGTGACCTCCAAGATTTATCTGCCAGGCCGAGGAGCCCCGTAACCATGACAACGGGGTGTTTAAACCAAACAGAAGCCGTGTCTGTAGAATAAGGAACAGAGTCAGAGCAGAGGTCGTTGCATTTGCTGGAAGAAGGCGATGATACAGGTCTGTCTGAGAAATGCCCTTGTATGCATACAATGTATTTGTCTTTGATCTTCTGAATACTTGTAATCCGTTGTCCAATAAATCTTTTTGAACTAAGATACTGCTTCAGCTGTATTGAACACCAATGTGGTTCTTATAAGCCACAACAAAATTGGTGACCCCGACGTTGCAGCTGGTGCGACCACGAATTGGGCCGAGGCGGTGCTGGACTCCCACATTGTGAATTCTGGGCCCCTACTTCAATTAAAGGTAAGCGAGAGTTACCTTGTTAGCTTCGGCTCTAAAAACTCCGCATTTTAGGCTGTAAACTAAATTAAATTCTTCCACTGTGGGAGTTCGTACCGTCTCCTGAAACATCCATCCATCCATTTTCTTTACCCGTTTGTTCCATTTTGGGTTACGGGGGTCGCTGGTGCCCATGTCCAGCAATCACTGTGCGAGGGGCGGGGTACACCCTGAACGGGTCGCAAGTCCATCACAGGGCCACATAGAGACACACGAGACAAACAACCATTCACTCTCTCACTCACACCTAGGGACAATTTAGAGTTACCAATCAGCCTAACATGCATGTTTTTGGTCTGTGGGAGGAAACCGGAGTACCCGGAGAAAACCCACGCATGCACGGAGAGAACATGCAAACTCCACCCAGAAAGGCCCCTGGACCGGGGTTTGAACCAGGGACCTGCTCGCTGAGAGGCAGCAGCTCTACCAGTTGTGCCACCGTGCTGCCCCTCCTGAAACAGACATTTGGTAATCTAATTTAAACTTATTTGTGTGACCTCAGACAGACGGTTTGCTTGTATTCAGAATTGTAGAGTATTGCGCATGCGTGTTGTAACTGGGTGTAATTTGCACGGCTTACTTAGACATTTTTAGGTAGTTTTCACAAGTGTGTGGACTTGTGCCGGTGGACGGCGGAAGGCCTGCCGGGGTCACGTGGGTGACGGACCATTTTCCCTCAGTTTACAGCGGATCTGGCCATCAAAGCCTTAATCTGACGAGATTAAGGTACCGAGCGTCTCACAAACGTCTTGGGGCTGAGGTGCGGGTCTCTCCTCCAGTCGTGTTGACTGCGGCCTAAATTGGACTCCATTGATAGTTTAGCTTTGAGGGAAAATGTGAATAGAATAGTGTGTTTACCAAATTTCCGGTGGTCAGGGACCACCGTGGTGTAATCTTAGAATAAGTTCATTGTGTGCCGTGATTTGCAGGTTCTGACAGACATTCTGTGTCTGTGAGTGGGACGGTTTCGTTGTTCCCTTCCCTGTGGGAGGAACGGTTTCGTTGTTCCCTTCCCTGTGGGAGGAACGGTTTCTCTTTTCCCTCTTCTTATCAGTGTTAGGCTGCAAGGGGGGGGAAGGTTGATTTTTTCCTTTTCTTTTCTTTTTTTTTCTTTTTTCACTGTCTTCAAAAAGGAGGGGGTGCTTCCGTGTCAGTGCTTCGGAGTGACTGGTGCTACCATATCCTGACCGAAAGGGGGCGCTGTTGTATAAGGCAATTACAAGGCTTTACTTGCTTAAATTAAAGACTTGTATTGATTTTTTCAACAGATGCCTGTACTGTTTGAGAATAAAGACAATTGAATGAATGTGTGAGAGAATGATGTCAGCAGATATGGAGTACATAACTAACAAGTCTGTAACTAGTGCTGAAACTTTACAAGAACAATCTAAGAGAGTTAAAGCTGTGATTAATGTTATACATGCAGCCAACACAGGTAAAAGTAGGGCATTGGACAGCCTTTTGAATCAGCTCGTCCAGGCCGAAGTAGGAACATCACATACACTGACACAACTGGCTTGGGACAAGGTTAAAGATCAAAATACACAGATTCAGGAGCTTAATGAGGATTTACTGACATGTAACTCTTTTCTTAGACGTCAGAAGCTTCAAAAGAAATTAGATAAGCGTGGTAGTATACAAGAGATGTATAAACAATTAGCTTTGTTGTATCAGAGTG
Source organism: Nematolebias whitei (assembly GCF_014905685.2). NCBI lineage: Eukaryota > Metazoa > Chordata > Actinopteri > Cyprinodontiformes > Rivulidae > Nematolebias > Nematolebias whitei. The sequence goes on from NW_023619592.1 coordinate 7,485, forward strand.
TGCAGAACTTGGGGAAGCCAGAACAGTTTAAACCACCGCCTTATATGACTGAGGTGACGGGGGCGACAGCACCACCTGCTGGACAGAGCGTGACAGCGCTGTCAGAGACACCTGCTGGTAAGACTTTGCCTAAAGCACCACCTGCTGGCATTTATCCGGTGCTGCAGGTTCATGAAGGCAGACTGACATATGAGGAGACTGATACTGAGGGCAGTGTTACCCTAGATAATAACTTAGGGGGGATTGGTGACAGAATGTCGGCGCAGAGACGACTACGTTTGAGTAATGAGTTTTCTGACCGTGAGGAAGAGGGGGCCAGGAAAGCTCGGTGTAAGAGTGGTTCACGTGACAGTGTGAGAGTAGACGAGTGGGGTGAGGTTCCAGTTCCAAGTGGGACTCACCTCAGTAAGTCTCCTGTGCGGATAAACAGAGCGCGGGTGATTGACCCCGGAGATAGACGTACCAATTTGTATATTGACGGAAAGTTGACAGGAGTGGTTGAGGAGGAGGACGTCGTGGAGCGCCCACGGGAGAGAGTTTCAACCAGAAATAGGAGACCTCCAGATAGATTACATTATGAGTTTCCAGGTACGCCAGCGGTGACCTCTGCTCTCATTCATTGGGGTGGTGACACTGATGTGAATGTGGACGCAGAGAAGTAGGACAGTCCGGGTTTTCAACTTCCGTTACTGAGCACACAGGGGGCGACAGGTGTGGTGTCAGGTTATAAGCCGTTCCATATACGTGATTTGGAGTCGATTACAGAGAAACTCCCACCGCTGATTCAAGGTGGAGGACACTGGCTGGAGAAGTTTAATGCCCTCACCTTAGGTTTGACCTTGGCAGTGGGGGATCTGAACGCCGTTTTTGCACGCTGTGCTAATCAAGCCACCGTTCAGACATATTTGCACTCTACTATTGATACTTCACGGGGCCGTGGTAGGATATTAGAACTGGCAGATGAGACTCCGTTGTGTGACGTGTTTATGCACATAGCGCCTATTATCAGAACATTGTACCCATTACCGGCTGGTGTTGCGGTACCAGAATTCAAATGGAACAGGACTATAGACCCGTGGGAGTTTATGGAGCAGTGTAAGGACACTTGGGAGAGAGTGACAGGTGTACATGCTCAAGCAGTACAACAACGCCCGTATTTTAGAAAAGCAGTTCTTGACTCTCTGCCAAAAGAAGTTGTAGAAGAGTTGGAGACGAATGTTGATTTGCTCACAGCATCTCCTGACCGGTGGGAGAAGCACGTGATACATCGTTTGAAATATGAGAAAAAGCAAGGTGACAAAGAGGCGGCTGAATTAGAGACTATGCGTGCACAATTACTTAAACTTCAGCTGTCGGATGCCAGACATAAGCAGGCTGAGGAGAAAAAGACTAAGGATAAGAAACAATTGTCTGTCCAGTCAGTTACAGAAGTAAATGAGGAGCCGGTTTCCACTGGAACAGTTACTCTGCAGCAGTGGTCAGAAACACCAGGCCGGAGGGCCAGAGGTGGA
>NW_023619593.1:0-4161 GCF_014905685.2 Nematolebias whitei
ATATATATATATATAAAACTCTCCTTTGGGAGAGGAATAAGTTGAATCTGAATGTAACTTTAGCTTGAACAATGCTCAAGGGCCTGTTAACGTGAACAATCTCTGGAAATGTTAGATATGTTCTAGAATTGCGCCGCTCAAGGTGGCTGCATGTTGGAGCAGCTCTGTTACTTTCATTTTGAGATTTTGCTTTTGGAAACTTTAATTCCTCTTTTTCTGGATGTAAATCACATTTTTTTGGATGATTGTTTCTTCTGGTATCAGATGCTGTGCAGCTGGAAGGATTTTTACTGAAACTTTTTTAGTTTTGGACATTTGTTATGATGCGTAACCATGGCAACAAGGCAGTTTTCTACAGCCAACATCAGCTGATTAACATCTCAAAAGCTCAAATAATATCTCAACTACAGCCCAAAATCTCAAGTGAGTTGAAAAGGATGTTCTGTGGATGCATTCTCATCTACCTACCAGCTGTGCTTAGGTGCCTGGCCACTGGGATCCTGGAGTTGGCGGGAGACATGGCTCATGGCAGTGGAAGGACAAGATCGTCCCTCGGCACCTACAGTTGGCTGTCTGCAGTGACGAGGAGCTCGGCAGACTGTTGGGAAGAGTGGCCATCGCTCTGGGAGGAGTTCTGCCCAGCATTTGGACGGTCCTACAGTCCGAGGGGAACCGAGAGGCCAGCCAAGTCTGGGTGGACGGATCGGACGGCATCTGCAGCCAGTTTCTTAGGATCCACTGTGGTATGGACCTTTACAAGAGATCCTTCCTGCCTACAGCCATCAGTATCTAAAACATCTCTTAATGAAATGAGGATAACGAGTTACAACAACAAATAATTTCCCTCTGGGATTAATAAAGTATTTTTGAATTGAATTGAATTCTAGAACTGCGCCGCTCAAGGTGGCTGCATGTTGGAGCAGCTCTGTTACTTTCATTCTGAGATTTTGCTTTTGGAAACTTTAATTCCTCTTTTTCTGGATGTAAATCACATTTTTTGGATGATTGTTTAATCTGGTATCGAATGCTGTGCAGCTGGAAGGATTTTTACTGAAACTTTTTTAGTTTTAGACATTTGTTATGATGGGTAACCATGGCAACAAGGCAGTTTTCTACAACAACAGCAGCTGAATAACATCTCAAAAGCTAAAATAATATCTCAACTATGGCCCCAACTCTCAAATGAGTTGAAAGGGATGTTCTATAGACACATTCTCATCTACCTGCCAGCTGTGCTCGAGTGCCTGACCACTGAGATCCTGGAACTAGCAGGAAACACGGCTCACGACAGCGGAAGAACAGGATCGTCCCTCAGCACCTACAGTTGGCTGTCCGCAGCGACGAGGAGCTCGGCAGACTTCTGGGAGGAGTGGCCATCGCTCTGGGAGGAGTTCTGCCCAGCATTCAAGCGGTCCTACAGTCCAGGGGAACCAAGAGGCCAGCCGAGTCATACTCATTCAACCTTTATTTATACAGGTTAGTCTCACTGAGCCACAAGGACTCATTTACAAGAGAGACGTTTTAAACAAAGAACACAGATAAGGTACAGGCAACAATAGACAATCATTTAAAAAAGCATATAACACTGGAATGCTGTTCTTGCTGAATCTGCTGCATCTTCCATGTCAGGTCACTAACTGGCTCTGTGAATTTTGTATTTCAAAGACATGTGCATGTAAATCACATGGTAATGGTAATAAACATACAAATAACATTAAGTCAATATTAAAGGTATTCAGCAAAAACAATGCATTGTGGTAGTAGCTGAAATTCATTTCCAACACATACACCAAGCGCTTACAGCTCACATGTGTATTTGAAATATATTTGAACTACAACAGAAAAAAATGTAATGTACAATGTTTTTGTTTTATTGTTGCATCTACCTGCCAAAACCAAAGCATTGGAGAAATAGTTTCCTTTGAATAGACTTGTAAGAAAAAATAAATCCATTGTAGTTCTCCCAACTTCACATGACAGCTTGATGATTGATCATGAGGCTTCTGCTCTTCTGGTAATACAATCATGGTGAATGGACTGCACTTACTAGTGCTGCATGCTCTACAGTTGACAGAGATACGGTTGTGATTTGATGATAATATTATAAAGGCCATGTGTCTAGACGCTGTATTTCATCTGTGAGACTAACTACATATTTTTGTGCAGACATTTTTGTGTGAATGTTGTGTGTTTTCCTCATGCATAGATTTTCTCCCGGTACTCTGTTTACCAGCATGTTAGGGTAACTGGAGATTCTTCTTTGTGCTGGTGTAGCTTCTCAGTCGTTCAGGGCATGGTACGCCTAACCAGCTGATTAAAATAAAAACTAAAACTTTATTTATTTTTAATGTTTGAATATCTTTTGTCTCTTGGAAAAGCTCAAAAAATAAGTGAAACTTATTTTTAGAATCCAAAAAGAAGTCCAGTAACCTTTGATTAACATTTGTTTGGAGATTACGTATTAAAGGTAAAGTAAAAGTGTACACGTGTGCATTCTTGGTGGATTATTGAATCTGTATTCTCCCACACAAGGTGATCAGGAACAAGCAAATGTGGAAAAATAAATGATGAATGAATAAGTACTAGATTTTTTATTTTTTTTTGGAGCCATTGGATTCAAAATAAATTCCTGATTAAGACACTCCCATGTTATATTTATTATCAGCCGTCATGAAAGCTGATCTTGTAGTTGTCTGTGTCTCTATGTGTAAGTGTGTGTGTGTGTGTGTGTGTGTGTGTGTGGTGGTGGTGATTGTGGTGGTGGTGGTGGTGGGGGGGGGGGTATAATTTCACACATACTGCAGGCATGCTGGCATGTATAATGCATGTGGTTAAGTGCAATTTTAGGTCATTGCCAGTGATGCTGCCCTTTACTGGATAGAGAAGCAAAGAAACTGGACATGGTTAGTTATTTGCTTTGTTTTAAAATAAGATTAATTGGTGATATTGTTATAAAATGTGGCGACAAAGGTCAAAGTAAAAGTTGACAAGACAGTGGTGAGACCAGCTGGTGTACAGTTTGGAGACAGTGGCATTGACAAAAAGGAGAAAGAACTGGAAGTAGTAGACATGAAGATGTTGAGGTTTTCCTTAGGAGTGACAAGGATGGATAAGATTAGGAATGAGATCATCAGAGGTCCAGCACAGGTTGAACAACTGGGAGTTAAAGTTAGAAAGACCAGACTGAGAAGGTTTGGACATGTCAAGAGAAGGGTTAGTGGGTATACTGGTAGAAGGATGTTAGAAATTCAGCTGCCAGGAAAAAGACAAATAGGCAATATATAGATGCAGTGAGAGAGGACATGAAGGTAGTTGGAGTGAGGACAGAGTGAAGTGGAGGAGGATAACTCATGTGGAGACCCCTAAAGAGGGAAAGGCCGAAAGAAGAAGAAGACGTATGAAGACCTAAAGAGTTTTTGTAGATATAAAGTACACTCACACAAGCAAAGATGTGTCCTGGTTGTACTTTGCATCTAATTTGCTGACAGCCAGGATCAGCTCTATCTCCCCTCCTAACACACTTCTGCAAACATATCAAGACAAAGCTTGACATAGAAAAGGGAAAATACGTTTTCATTTGCAAAACATTATGGGATGACATTAAAAACTCTTTGTGGAGATTTTTGGGATTTTTGTTGATGCGAGAAGCATCAACCATTTTGTTTTTAAAACTTTTTGTCAAATGAAAGCAGACAGAGCTGGCAGGTCTGCATAAAGTTGATGCTATGTCTCTTTGTTGTGCTTGTGGTGTGATTAACCTTTTTGGCACCGGAAACTCTGGCTGTACACAGGTCAGAGACACGGTTGTCAGGAAGTGTTGACCCAGCTGGTGTCTGGATTGGGAGGACTTATTACTGCATGGCAGCACACCTGGGAAGTTGAACTGGGTCAGTTCAACAGTTAATAGCACATTTAGACCTGTTTCTCTCTGCATGCTGTCATGAAGGTTTGACTGATGGTTTGAGCACAGTGATCAGGGGTCTGCCACATGCAGCTCTTTGGCCACTCTGCACTGACTCTTTGTAGCTTTGACCAAAACTAACATGCATATTAATAATATCTACATTTATAACCATTATATATGCTAGTTTTTGTGGTTTTCCTGTCCAAATGTATAATATATATATATATATATATATATATATATATATATATATATAT
>NW_023619593.1:4171-8991 GCF_014905685.2 Nematolebias whitei
ATATATATATATATATATATATATATATATATATATATATATATGTTTTTTTCAGGAGTCACCACAGCAAACTAACTCGCACAAAGACTTGGCAGTTGTTTTTACATTGCATGACCTTCCTGACACAACCACAGACCACCAAGCTACCACAGCCCTCTGTGTGGAGCAGAGATCTGCTATCAAGGGCACCCAGGGGAGCAGATTTTGGGGGTTAAAAGCCTTGCTCAAAGGCCCAGAGTAGGGCAGATGAGGGTGGAGGCAGGTGTGGGTGGTTCACCATTCCAACCCACATTTTGATGTTGTCAGTCTGGGGGGGTTGAACCGGCAACCTTACGATCATAAGCTCACCTTCTCTACCCTCTGTGCCACCCCTCCCCCAAAATAATGCATTAAGCTAAAGTTTTTATATAGCATTTATTAAAACCTGATGTTATATTATGTGTTGTGGCTCATTAAAAAATGTTTGTGCAAGAATGAGCATAAATGGTTCTTTTGAATGTAAAGGTTGCACATCTCTGCCATAAAGCAATTATTTGTAAAACATGATGATTATGTTATAGTGTCAATGTTCAGACTTATGGGTCACTACCTCATTATTAAAGAATGCAAATGTCAGACTATAATAATGTAGATAAGAGAAACTTTATTCATGAAGTGGTTGATATGTTAGAAGAAAGTAAAATATATAAAAGACAACACAGTATACTCATAGCAACACATAGAAGAGTTCAACAGAGAGATAGACGTGTTTACATAAATTGCACACGTGTTTCTACAAAATACAGTGAGTCAAAATTATGTTTCACAGAAGACTTTAAATAAGCATCATTTAAATGCATGTATTTAAGGTCACTCCTTGAGCTGCAATTACTGATTTACTATATAAACATCTGGCCACATGTTAAACTCTGCCATAGTGTATATACACCCCTCCCCTCCTCCACTCCCACACACCTAACCACATACCACATGTTCAAGAATGATGAAAAAGAACAATTTTTTGTTTCACGTTTTATTTTTTCAAATGCTTAAGTTATACTTAGAATCATGCCTTTACATAATAAAACATTCATTGAACCCTAGATGTAAACTAATAGTGACCAAAAGGCCATTGTTGGGTATTACGCTAAATTTATCTTTACTACATTTAACTTAAAGTATTTTAGAATATTGATAGTGGTTGAGTAACTTTGTTGTCTATTAAACTGTATATAAGGGTGTTTAATATGTTTGTTTGATTTGTGAAACTCTTTTTGAGTAAACTTAAATCATTTCTATGGTTTTACTAAGCACATTTTGATGTATGTTTCAAAGTAAATGAACTTGGATTAGTCTTGTTAATTTCTTATGGTTTGAGTTTTTTTATTTTTTATTTTAACACTGTGCAGTTACAGGTTGGGGGTTTGCTTGCCCAGCTGTGCAGTTCCAAATCTGGGATTGGCTGACCTCTCCTGACTCCTCCTGGTGGAGATTCTTCAGCAGCCTAGTTGGACCATTCATCTCCTGCTCCTCCAACCACAGAAGAGGCTCATCTATTGAAGTGCAGCTCTCCTGTCAGTGGGGCCACTATGATTTAGTCTGTGCAGCTAGCTGCTTTGAATGTATGTCTTGTCTCACTAAAAAGTTTGGCCTTGGCTTATTTGATTCAATTTTGAAAGTTAAGCAAGTTTAGAGTCAGATCTAATTAAAGTTAATGACCAAGTGTTAAATTTAAGGCCTGTCTTGTGGAGACTGGTGAATAATTTAGTAAGTTTCTGGAGGCAGGCCCACAAAGCTTACTAGAAGCTACTGTTTTTGTTAATTTTCTTTAGTCTCTAAAAGTTTTTCTTTGTGAATATTTGCTAAATTTCAAAGATTGTTTAAATAAATAATTTCCTTCCTGCTTCAGTTTGTCATTAAAGGTGTGTAAATGTATTGCCATCATGGTCTCTAAACTTGAGCTGACCAAGGAATCAATATTTACATTTTTTCTGGGCCTTAAAATTGTAACCAATTTGTGTAACTCATGAACAGGTAGGCTGGGAAATTTGGATTTCAGACCAATGTTGTAATGTCTAAGTTCAAAAAGGAGGATAGTGAGCACAAACAACCAGGTTGCAAAAAAACACCGTTTAATACAAAACTAAATAAAGTTAGGTTATTCTATTGTTTCTTTTACTACAGAAAATGTCCACCCTTATTACACCAGGTAGTATGTTCTGTTTTACTTCAGATTTCTTGTAGTTCAATTCCTTTCTTTAGTTCAGTGTTTGCGATTTAAGTCGGTCAGTCAAGTTGACTTGTTCAACATAGTTTCTTAGTCAGTTTCAATGGCCATGTGTTTCTCGAGATCCCAAATCTTATCTTAATCCAATGCAATTCAGGCAGCGAATCCAGCAGTCCCAGGTCTTGGGTTGAAACCTGGTGCCCAGCACATCCAATCCAGGCCTGTAAGTGATTGCAGCTGGACAATGGCTCAAGTTGAATGGGGTTTAAAAAAACAACCTGTTTATATATATACATAGAACATAATTAACTATAAAAGTCCAAAAATATGCAGGAGCAATAAATCCCATTTAGCAAAAAAATAAATAAATAAATAATGACAAGGGGCAGCACGGTGGCACAACTGGTAGAGCTGCTGCCTCTCAGCGAGCAGGTCCTTGGTTCAAACCCCGGTCCAGGGGCCTTTCTGGGTGGAGTTTGCATGTTCTCTCCGTGCATGCGTGGGTTTTCTCCGGGTACTCCGGTTTCCTCCCACAGACCAAAAACATGCATGTTAGGCTGATTGGTAACTCTAAATTGTCCCTAGGTGTGAATGTGAGAGTGGATGGTTGTTTGTCTCGTTTGTCTCTATGTGGCACTGTGATGGACTTGCGACCTGGGCGGGTGTCCCCCGCCCCTCACACAGTGATAGCTGGACATGGGCAACGGCGACCCCCGTGACCCAAAATGGAATAAGCGGGTAAAGATAATGGATGGATGGATAATGACAAGCTTTAAGAAAACATATATTTCACACTGTATGTGGACCATTACAAGTTTGTTCATAACAACAACAACAAAAAGAAATACAATGAAAACCATTCTATTATTCCAATGTTACACATTTCTCCGATTGGTTTTATGGTTTGTTTGTTTTTTCTTGCTGGAACATACCAGTAATACCAGTGATGCTTGTTAGCATTAGCTTCATTTGAGGTTGCAAACATTCACTCATCAGAAAAAATCACTGCAGAAACAGATCCAACTACAAGGATCAGGTCACTTATCCTCTCTTTCATCAACCATGACTGGAATTCATCAGTGTTTATCATAAGATAAGATAAGATAAGATAAGATAAGATAAGATAAGATAAGATAAGATAAGACAAGATAGAACTTTATTGAGCCCGCAGGAAATTATTGTGCCAGAGTTTCAGTACAAAGGAATATACATAAGAATCGCAAGATATAAAGACAACAGAGAATATAAAAAATGCCAACAATTAAGTTTTAAACGGGTTAAAAAAAATGCCAACAATTAAGTTTTAAACAGGTGCAGACAGAAACATTAAAGAGTTTATTGTAATACAGGATTAATTTTATTGTCCTATGTGTAGAAATGGGGAGAAGTTGAACAGCTTGATAGCCACAGGGAGGAAGGACTTCCTGTGGCTTTCTTTGGAGCACCTCGGTGGTCTCAGTCTATGACTGAAGGTGCTGCGGTAAGAGTCCAGGGTGTCATGCAGGTGGGTGCAGTTTCCTCAGCATCCTCTGCTCAGACACCTCTGTCAGAGACTGCAGTTCCACTCCCAGAACTGAGCCAGCTCTCTTGATGAGTTTATTGAGTCTGCTGGCATCAGCTTTCTTGACCCTGCTCCCCCAGCACACCACAGCGTAGAAGATGATGCTGGAGACCACCGAGTGGTAAAACATCTGCAGTATGGTCTTGCAGACATTAAAGGACCTGAGTCTCCTCAGAAGAAAAAGGCAACTTTGTCCTTTCTTTTAGAGGGTGTTAGTGTTAGCTGTCCAGTCCAGTTTATTGTCTAGGTGGACTCCCGGGTACTTGTAGCAGCCCACAGTGTCCACCTTAGTACCCTTGATGTAGATAGGGTTGGTAAGGTTGGGGGGGGGGGGGGGGGTCTGGTCTTCTTCCTGTAGTCCACCTGCAGCTCTTTAGTTTTTCCAATGTTGAGTTGCAGGTGGTTCTGTCCATACCACTCCACAAAGCTGTCCACCACACCTCGGTATTCAGCTTCCTGGTCATCAGTGATGCAGCCCACAATGGCAGAGTCATCCAAAACTTCTGCAGATGGCAGGATTGTGAATTGTACCTGAAGTCCGAGGTGTAGAGGATGAACAGAAACGGCAAGAGGATCAACCCTGAGGAGTCCCTGTACTGCTCAGTATGCTGTCCAAGGTGGTGTTCTGCAGCCTCACATACTGTGGCCGACCTGTGAGATAGTCTCTGATCCAGGTGACCAGCGAGTCGTTCACCTGCATGTCCAGGAGCTTGCTACAGAGTAGAGCAGGTCTGATGGTGTTAAAAACACTGGAAAAGTCAAAGAACAGTCATCAACATCAAATAACTTGCTTTCTTTTGTTCCTCACAATGAAATAGCTTAACACGTGCTACAGCCAGCTCAGTTTCTTCTTCTACTCTTTTTTTCTCTACTGTGTAAACCACAGAGTATATAAACCAATGAACCACCTACTGGCAGTTTCTGGTAGCAAAGAAAATCAAAATTAAATAGAAAGATTTTCTGGTGCAATGAATTACAAGACAAAAACCAATGGAAACAAAAAAAATCAACTACCACTAATAATAATAATATTAGACACATTTGTGGGGATAT
>NW_023619594.1:0-8989 GCF_014905685.2 Nematolebias whitei
ACTTCTGCTGAGGTCACGCTGAGATGCTCTTCATCCGGTGGTGAGGTAATTATAGACTTTGACTTTTGGAATCTACTACAACATTCTTGGAACATTCCTGAGGTGTGGACAACGAGTTTTTCGATTGACAACCATCGGGGTTGAAAACTGAAAAGTGGGGGATATGTAGGGGAACACCACCTCAGAAAAAGAACACCTCATCTCAGAAAAACAGTCCATCTCATCTCAAACAAACATCATTCTTGTGCTTTATGTTTGAAACTGTTAAAATAAGATTAATCTATTCCCTTAAGAACAAACAGACAATTTTTTTTGTAGGAGTTCAACTCAGTTCACAAACTTCTTAGTTGACACTAATGTGAATGTAAAAAAAAAAACAGTCACTGTGTTAACCTCACTGTCACTATGAATCATTTCCCATGAAACGGACAGATTGCTTAATGAGAGTTTTGGTTCAACTGACCTCGACGTTTTGAAACATCCAAACTTGCTACATGGAGATTTCACCTTTATCAAAAAGGAGTATTCCTCCCATGAATATAACACATTAAAGAACCCTTTGTTTAATGACATTCCCTTTTCAGGAGATGGACAGCAACACCTTTTGGTGAAACATTACATGTTATTAATTCCAAGATTTAATTTCAAAATATGTCATACCTGAATATTTATTCATGATAATGTGTGTTTTAAGTAATCTCTCTTTAAGATAATCATTTGTCTTATTTTTCTCTTTTAAAAGTAAAACTTTTAAGGCAGAGACAAAAAGGACTAGATTTATTTAATAGGCCTTTATTAAAAAAAACATGACAAAGAGTTAGGACTACCCCCTCCTGAGATGGACCAAAGTCTGTAACACAGAGACAGTTAAGTTTCACTACTTCTACTTCTACAACTTTTCTACCACACACTTCACTGGACTTCAAGCAAACTTCAGAGAAAGATGCATCCTCCTAGAGAGACATCCTAGGAAGAAAGATAATTGACGAGAAGAACCTTTCTGCAGACGTCTCAAACAAGTGGGTGTGAAACAGGCCTGCGTCTCTGTATACCGTTTAGAAAATGCTTCATCAGCGGATGATTAAAACCTGTTCTGTCTCCGAACCCTTCGTGGCAGGAAGAGATGGCTGCAGCGTACGTTTTAATCGTGCTGGACGCCAAATTTCTGTCCATCAGCTGCTGCAGAAAAGACAGAATGCCACCTAATGGACATGAGGTTGCCTCTACACCCTTCTCTGTACACCAGCGCTGAAAGCTGTCCGCTTTGATGTGCACAGCGCTGTGGTAGATGCAGCACGTGAAACCTGAATTGTGCGCACTACATCCTGTGGGAGACCCATCCTCTCTAAGCGGATCCGTTCAGCGGCCAGACCACAGGTGCTGGCCTATTTCTGGGTAACTCCTGATCGCTCCTCCTGCCTGGAGGAGAGCGTCCTCCCTCCACGGCAGTTTCCACGGGCGCCCCGACAGCAGGCGTTGCAGGACTGGGAACCATGGTGTGCTCACGCGTTCGGGGGCCACCAGGAGAGCTGTCAATCCCTCCTCCTGAACTCGGTTCAGGAACCGTAAAATCAGAGGAGGTGGAGGAAAAACGCATACAGAAGCATTTTGGGCCATGGGCTGTGGGCAAACGCATTCACCCCCAGCGGTGGTTCGTCTCACGGGCTCAGAGAAAACCATAATTGACACTGAGCGTTTTCTCGTGTCACAAACAGGCCCACAGCTGCTATTTCAATCTGAGTCAAAATGCTCCATCAGAGGATGATTAAAGGTTGTTCTGTCTCTGACAACTTTGAGACAAGAAGAAAACATGGCTGCAGCATACGATAATCGTGCTAGACACCAGATTTCTGTCCATCGACTGCTGCAGAAAAGGATAGCAGGTCGTCCAGTGGACATGAAGTGGCCTCTATGCCTTCTCTGTACACCTTTTACAAAACGTTTCATCAGCAGATGATTAAAGCTGTTCTGTCTCGAAAATTTTGTGACAGGAAGAGATGGCCGCAGTGAACGTTTTACACGAGCTGAACGCCAGATCTCTGTCCATCAGCTGCTGCAGAAAGGACGGCACACCACCTAGTGAACATGAAATGGCCTCTACACCTTTCTCTGTACAGCAGCGCTGAAAAAACTGACCACTTGATGTGAACAGCGCTGTGGTGGTTGTAGCACATGAATCCTGAATCGTACGCACTACATCTTGAGAGGGATCCATCCTCTCAAAAAGATCCGCACAGCGGCCAAACCACAGGTGCTGGCCTATTTTGATTAACTCCTGATCGCTCCTCCCGCCTGGAGGAGAGCGTCCTCCCTCCACGGCAGGTTCCACGAGCGCCCCGATAACAAGTGTCGTAGGCCTGGGAACCACGATGCATTCACGCACTTGGGACAGAGGAGCTGTCAGTCCCTCCTCCTGAGCTCAGTTCAGAAAACCGTGATATCAGAGGGAGAGAGGGAGGTGAAGAAGCATTACGACCACAGGCTGTGAGCAGACACGTCCACCCCTAATGGTGGATCGTCCCGTGGCTCCATGATAATTATAGTTGACATTGAACGTTCACAGGCGCTCACAGGATTTCTGCCATGTCTGAGCCATAGCTCTGGTTGGAAGGTCCCAGGTCCCCGTGCCACAAAGGACCATCTTTGGACATCACATCCGTCCCCTGCTCAGAATACATGAGATGTACCCTACTCCAATGGAGAGCAGATTGGGTGTGCCCCACACAGCATCTGTCTCACAATGTGGCACATGGGTTGAGCGCATACATCTCCTGCCAGTTATGTATGCAACAGTCACTTGCTGTCTGTGTGAATCAAAAACTCTAATGATTCGCAGCTCAAAGGCAAAGTGTTGAATCACATTAAAAAAAAAAAACGTGTGACACTCCAAAAACATATAAATTAACTGCTGTGTGGAGAACCACAGCGCCCCCACAGCTCGTTAAATGTGTGTGCCTCTGTGAAGTCTGACATGTGTGACGTAGCTCTGCTGACGGAAACAGCTGATATCACTCAACCGGTTCACGTGAGTTGCACTGCTGCCACCTGTCTGTACAAACTGCTCAGCAGCAGCAGGTGTCCAGATGAAACAGAATTCTCCTCCCTGCTCTGTGCGGCAGCTGCAGAGTGGCTCGGGCGCATTAATGGAATGTTGTTTCTCACAGTTCAAAATTGACAAATCTAGAATAAATCTCATCTTTCCGGTTGTTGGGACCAGGGAGTGACGAGAGAGGAACCCTGCGTTTTCCTCTCCTTCTGAGACTCTGGAAATTACATTTTAATCAGAATTTCCTGAGCTTCTGCGAGAGGGGACGAGATCTGTTCTAGAAATGACAGAAACTGTCATTAGAGTTCCTCCGCACCAGGTTTGAGCTGTACTACAGCGTGAATCCCCGGATAAAAAACGGTTCTCCTATCCGTCTGGAGTGCGCGCTCATTGCCACTCTTTATAAAGTTATCAAGCAGGCACGAGTTGATGCTGTGAACTCACATGCATGCTGATGTGAGCTGGTGCGCGCTGAAGGAGAAAGAAAAAACACGCGCCCCCGAGCATGCAAATCGTTCAGTGGCGGCGCCAGGGGGACGCTAGGGGGCGCTATAGCTACCCCTAGAAAAGTTATAGCACCTCCATAGCACCCCCAGGAAATATTTAGATTTTTTTCTTCATCTAATTTAATATTTTAAATATGTAGTTGTGGCATTTTCTTCTAAAGACAAATATATATAAAAAGAATCAACCATTCTAATTTCAGTAAAAAATAAAAATAAAAAAAATAATTCAACCTGATTTGAACTTTGCGTATTATTACTTCCGGGAAGCAATTGAGAGGAACACGCTGCGCAAATATGGATCGTTTTTTGCAACCAAAAGTTCCACGGATGGAATTTGAGAAGGATGCATTTTTGGAAGCAGAGTCCGACCAACAAAGAAATATTAATCTGGATGAAGAAGATAAACTGTGCAGTTATCCTTCCACTGCTGCTGAGAATGCTAACAGTGTTAGCACTGGACAGCTAGAAGATCTAAGCAGAAGTCCTCAAGATGGACCAAGACGACCACTTCTGCAAAAATACCCATCACGCTTGTTTGGGGTGCAACAGAGAAGTTTTAGTAAAGGCTGGCTCGATCAATATTTGTGGTTAGAATACAGCGTGAGTAAAGATGCCGTGTTTTGTTTTGCTTGTCGGCATTTTCTAAAAGGAGGACACAGGTTCCATCTTGAGCCAGCATTTACCGCGCTCGGCTTTAACAACTGGCGGAAAGCAGCAGCGTCATTGAAGAGCCATCATGAAAGCGCCGGACACAAATTTGCAATGGAAGCGTGGAGTGAATTCAAGTTTAAACAAACGAGTGGATCAAAACTCCCCAACATGCTCGACAAAGGACATTCTGCATTGGTTCAGGAGAACCGGAGGTACATGATGGGTGTTGTAGAAAGTTTGCGCTACACAGCTTGTCAGGGAATCGCACAGCGCAGTCACAGTGAGAAACAGGATTCAGCTAACAAAGGTAATTTTCGTGAGATGCTTGATGTGATTGGAAAATTTGATCCCAATGTCCAAAAAAAGCTGACAATTAATCCATCTAATGCTAAGTATGTTCATCATGACATACAGAACGAAATATTTAATGTTATGGCTGAAATGATAAGAAAACAAATCAGCAATGAAGTGAAAGAAGCTCAACACTTTGCTATTTTGGTGGATGAAAGTAAAGATATCAGCAAAAAAGAACAAATATCTGTTATTGTTCGTTATTTGCAGCCAGATTCAGAGAAGGTGGTGGAAGAATTTTTGCATTTCACCCCAGCAGAAGGATTAGATGCAGACTCACTTTTTGACTGTATCAAAATGACCCTCAGTCGTTGTAATATTGATATAAATTGCTGTGTCGGACAGTGCTATGACGGTGCTGCTGTTATGTCCGGGTGCAACAATGGAGTTCAAGAAAAGTTGAGAAAAGAGGTGCCGCAAGCTGTGTACATTCACTGCCATGCTCACAGGCTGAATCTTGTGTTAGTAGACTGTGTACATAATGTTGATGCTGCAGCCGATTTTTTTGAGATATTGCAAATGCTTTACAAGTTTTTTTCTGGGTCTGTTGTTCATGATCTTTTTTTGAAGAAGCAGGAAGAACTTGTGTCAGCTGTACAGCACCTAGAACTTAAAAGACTCAGTGACACCCGCTGGGCGTGCCAGTATGATTCCATACGTGCTGTCAAAAAAACTCTCCCAGCTGTTATAGCTACGCTGCACGATGTTGTTGACCAGAAAAATGCTAAAAGGAGGACGGAGGCTAAAGCTCTCAGTGCACTTATAGATAAGAAGTTTGTTCTGCATCTTGTAATTTTTGAGGATATTTTCAGAACAACAAAATTCATGTCTGATCAGCTACAGTCTCCTAATTTAGATCTAGTAGCAGCAAATGACCTGGCTCATTCTGTAATAACTGCTTTAACAGAAAAACGCACAGATGACAAATGGGAGACACTCAGAAAAGAAGCAGAAGAACTTTGCAGCAACACAGGAATAGCAACAGAGACTGTACATCGGCAGAAAAGACAGACTCAAACAGCTAAACATCTAGAGCACTTTATTGTGGATGCCTCAATAGAAAGAAAAGGTGCAGACAGCACGGATGACCTAAAAACAAAATCATTCTATTCTGTTATAGACAGGATGCTAATGGAAATGAAACAGCGTTTTTCTTCAGAAACTAATGAAGTACTGAAAGGTTTGCCAGCTCTAAACCCCAAACACCCATCATTCCTTGACAAAAAATGGATACTGCCTATGGCCTGTCTTCATGGAGTTAACGAGGAGAACTTGTCAGCTGAGCTCCACCAGGTTCGCCGGCTGCTGAAAAGGAAAGAAGAACTGGGACTTATAATCAACAACACACAAGACTTCCTATCTGTGATGCGGCCCTACAAAGATGCATTCCTGGACTTGTATAAGCTGATATCCATATCTTTGACTCTTCCAGTAACATCAGTGAGCTGTGAGCGCAGTTTTTCTTGTTTGCGTCGTTTGAAGAACTACCTAAGAAACAGCAGCGGAGACAGTCGAACAAGTGACCTGGCACTTCTTGCTATCAATCCTTTAAGAACCAGGACCCTGGACAGTGACAGGATTATTGATGCTTTTGCCCTCAACCACAATAACAGGCGGATTGTCCTGTTATGAAGACTTCTGATGGTGAGTGAATGATTTCAATCTTCTCTGACTTTGTAATGCATTCAGCATTGTGGACTGAAATTGTTTATGTGATACATCTGGGGAAACAATGTGAATTTGTTGTAACAGTTTGCATACTAAGATCTATAAATATGGCAAGTGTGTCACGTTTGTATATGCTTTAAATTAATTGCAGAGTACCACATTATTCACTATCCACTGTATTGGTGACTGCTGATGTCAGAGTTTTCAGTGCACCTGTGTGTGTGTGTGTGTGTGCGTGCACGTGTGCTTGTGTTTGTGTTGATAACTCTAGGGAAGAAAAATAACCTTCATAGCACCCACAGTAAAATGCTTAGCCTCCCCTTAGCACCTGCTGAAAAAAATTTCTGGAGCCGCCACTGGTTTGCTGATGCTGCGGGACGCAGCTCATGTGTTATGCTCACGTTGTGTGCAGCTGCTCCATGTAAACGCTCGGGGAGCGGGTGCACGTATGAGCCGACGTGCCCTGAAGAGTCGTGAGTGTGCGCCCTCATTCATGCGACGCCTTAAGCCAGGATTGCCGCGGGAGCGCGCGTTTGACACTGGTGCGGTCAGGAAGCAGCGCGTGGCATCGGTGGGGCGAGGTTACCACTGGGCTCGGTCTGCAGAAACACGTTCATTCTTGGCTGCGAATCACGTGAGCTTTTGAGTGATTCCACGAGCTGCAGTATTAATTCAGAAAAAACCTTCTTTGAGGATGAAGGAGCGGAGCCGCTGTGAGGCTTGTGAAACTGTTGACGCCGCGGGAGCGCGCGTTTGACACCACTGCAATGAAAACGCGTGTCGCTCCTGCCGAGAGCGAGATACGTTACTGGGCTCGTACCGCGGTCTTACGTTAACGTTGACGTGAACGGCGGGCGCTGAGAGCTGCGTGCGCGCTTTCATGCCGCGGGAGCGCGTGTTGGCACCGCTCGCAGTGAATGAAAACAACCTTAAAAGGCTCATTCGTGATGAGTGTGTGTGATGGGGCCGCTTGTCAGATCATCCGTGCTGACAGCCTGGCTAAAAGACACTTCATCATAAAATAATGTTTATTTCACATCGTGTCATCAACACACCTCCAGCAAACTGACACCTGGTTATCCTCCCTTGAGCTCTGTTTGTTGTCCTAGAGGGCCCCCTGTTGGCGAAATCCGGGAAAAAAAAATTAACTTCCGGATGCCGGGACGTCTGACGGGAGGGGCTGGCGTAGCAGAGCTGGGGAGGCGTTGGGCAGCCGTGGAGCATCTTGAAATGATCTCTCGCTGATGAAAAAGGCCCTCCAACAAAAGCTTCTGCAGCTCTCCTGAGAGGAAGGTGGAGTGATGAGCCAGGAGAACCTCTGGGACCTCGTTCTCTGGCTGCGATGCAGGGCGGCAGACAGCAAAAGAGGCGCACCGGTTGAGGATGACGTCAGCTGCCCTGTAGATGGCATGTACTGCAGGGGCCGATAGCGTCGTTAGCAAGCAGCCGCTACGAGAGCGGAGCGAGCCAAAGGTCAGAGGGCCCACCGTCTCTTCCCGCCTCTGAACGTGTACGCCAACAGCGTAACGTGTTGTTCTCTGCGGCCGTCTGGAACGCATGCTGGTGAGCTCAGTTGGAGAGCGGTGTCACCGTCTCGGTTACGCTAACCAGAGGCACGGGACGCTGGTCCACCTGGAACATCTTGCTCCAATGAAGCCCCCGTCAGGCTTGGCTCCAGGGGGCACTGAGGGACTTTCCGCTTGGTAAACCCCTGCTCTGGAGATGGGTGTGGACTGTGGAGACAAAGGATGGGATTAACAGTATCATTGTTATGGGTACCAGCACACACCGGAATAGAAGGAAACGAGATGGCAGATAAGATGGCAAGGAAGGCAACTCAAAATCACATTAACTTCACAGTACATATAAGCAAATCAGAGGCAAAAAGTATCATCAAACAAAAACTGAAGAAAGAATGGCAGAAAAGATGGGATGAAGAAAGAAAAGGAAGATGGTTTTATAAGATCAAAAAGACAGTAGGAGAAACGAGAACTGGAAGAAGGAGCAGAAAGGAGGAAAGATTAATAACAAGATGGAGATTTGGACATACGGGACTTAATTATTCATTATTTCAAATAAAGAAACACAATACAGGAAAATGTGAACAGGATGAAACTATTCAACATGTTGTACTGGAATGTCAAAAATATGAGCAAGAATGAAGATTTATGAAGAGAGAGTTTGAAAAGATAAGAAAAGTTTAACATAACAGATTCATTCAACCTTTATTTAGACAGGTAAATCCCACTGAGCCTCGAGGACTCATTTACAAGAGAGACATGATTTCAACAAAGAATGATGACAACAATGGACAACAGCAACAACAATAAACAGTTATAAAAAGTCATACTCCAGTTATTTTTATTTTATTTTTTAAAACAAATAGGACGACTAAAAAAAGGTAACAAAAAACAGCTAGATTCTAAGGCGAATGTAGAAAACTAAAAACAGGAACATGTCTGCATTGGTCCCTGCTTTACAACACAACTTAGAGAGCAATCATATACAAATTATAATTGGATATTTTAAGAAAACAAAGTTGATTATATGATATGCACAGAGGATCGAGGGTCAATTCATCTCACAAGACCCTCGGAGCATGTGGAGGGGTATTAAGTGCATAACAGATTATAAAGGAAGGAGCGAACAATGCCCCAAAGACCCATCTCTGCCTGATGCCCTCAACAAGTTCTATGCATGCTTTGAAGACCCGAACAGATCACCCAGCACCAGACTCACCTCACCACCGGATGAAGAGCATCTCAGC
>NW_023619595.1:0-5034 GCF_014905685.2 Nematolebias whitei
TTTAACCTGAAGTGGCTTTAAAGTCTCAACACAAACACAGAAATCATGAGATCTTCCATGTTTACTGAAAAAAATAAATAAAATAAAATAAATTTTTAATAAACACCAAAAAAACTTTGTTTACAAATTTTATTCTTATTTTTTATTGCAGTTGTCATTTCCAGAGTTCCAGAGTTTTAAATTGTCCATCCTAAGCTTGTCTTTGTTCCAGCAGGTACCTGCAAAAAAGCAATAAACAAATATAAGATATAAATATAAAATGTGTAAGTACACAGCATTATATAGACATTTCTTTCAAAAAGGTACTTACATTTGTTTGTTCTCAGTTGTCAGTCACCTAAAAAACAAATAAATACAATGTAAAGAATATTAATATTTACATTATTTTAAAATTCAAGATTTACAAAATACTTCTTTTAAATTGTACTTATCTTTTTTTAATCTTTATTCCAGGTGTCAGCAACCTACAAAAATCAACACAGGATCATAATAATACACATGAACTGTGTACAAATATTTATAGTATTTTCTGTTTATATCTTTTGTCAGATATTTTTTCAAGCTGTTAGCAACAAACTCACAAGAGATCATGGAGAAATATTAAAGATGAATTTCACATGAAACTGACTTTAAAACGTTGGTTACGAACTGTAACCCCAGATTCTATGAGTATAGGCGTAGCCCTTTAAGACTGTCGCTTAGTGGGTTTATCCCATCATGCAAAGCATTGCACTGAAAAATTTAGTCCACGCCCACCTACCGTGTGGCCCCCAACCGGTCAGTATAAATTATGTTAAGAGCGGGTAATTGGCTCCCAAATAGCATTTTCTTCAGCCATTTAGGAGCCAGTGAGGCCCGACGCTTAAAGGGCTACGCCTATACTCATAGAATCTGGGGTTACAGTACGTAACCAATGTTCTATTTCGTATAGGCTTCGCCCTTTAAGAGCTGTCGCTTAGTGGGTAAAGGGCGAAGCGGATGTAGTCCTCGCCTCACTGGGTCCATTCGAACACCATACAAAGCAGCAGCTTGTCCAAAAAACGTCTTGTCACTCAGCTCTCCATGTGCGTAATTATGCATGGTACGCATAATTACGCGTTGCGTAATTATGCGTACCATGCACAGACGCATGCTGTGTAGTTATGCGTTCTGAGTGCATGAACGCCCCGGAAACTTTCAGCGGGGAAAGGAAGATGCTGAAAAGTGGCCATGAATCAACAGATTCACGGCTGAACAGTATGAACAGATTAATAATAACAAGTGAGCTGATTATTAATCAAATGAACTGATTGGTAACAATAGTCATGAACTGATTATATATTACTTTATTATTACAGACTCAAAGTCCAACCAACATCACAGACAAATACAGAAAAATAAAATAAAATAAAATAAAATAAAATAAAAATTTAAAAATATACAGATAAAAAGGTTCCTAACCATGCAGGAGACAGTCATACCAGTGTCTCCAAAGTGCAGAAGAATATTTCACTGCACTATATTTGACATTGGTCAACAGCAAAATAATTCTATTGTTAGACTCATTCAGACGACAAATAAATTTATACATAAGTTGTCTTAAAACAGCCATTAAAGTGTTGACACGGGTGGATACAAACAGCTCACTAGCACTGGTCCATCTAGGCTTATGTAACAATAGTCTTAGAGCATCATTATAAGCGACCTTCAATCTATGAAGACTGGCTTTTTTTAAATTGCACCACAAATGGGCAGTATACAATGGTGTACAATACGATCTGAACAGGTTCAGTTTCACTTCATCAGAACAGAATCCAAACCTACGCACAAGGATATTTGCCTGAACATAGATCATACGAAGCTGGCGGTACATGTCCTCATCATCAGATAGATGGTCTGTCAAGACATGTCCAAGATATTTTACTTCATGTGAAGCATTCAGTAGAGACCCAGACAATTTGAAATTTGGAAATATTCTATATTTGTCCTCTTTAGTGCGGCAAATTAGAATTGTACTTTTAAAAAAAAGACCTCAGACTTGATTAGTAACAATAGAACCAAAATAACAATCACAACATGTGGCTGATAACATCTCACACTGTAATGCATGCAGACAGATGCGAGTTTAAACGGGGTTCCCTGAAACAACAATATTCATTCTGTTAAAACTAAGGACAGAATTAGGGATGCATCGATCCACTTTTTTTTTTACTTCCGATCCGATCCCAATACCCAAGTCTGAATATCGGCCGATACCGATCCAGTTCCGATATCATGACCATCATTGATTTTATATGAGGCTGTAATAATCTCCTCTCAAGTACAATTTGTACAAATATATGCATGCTTGTCCAAAAAGGTAACTTGAGGTAAGTTGTATTAATGTTGGATAAGTTTTAAAGTTAGAATTTAATTCTAACACAAAACATGCTTTTTTTTTAATTCCTAGCTTTAAAGTGGATATTAAAGCGATTAATTTAAGTGATTGTTTAAAGTTATTTTATATGTTTATAAATAAGGGGCAGATATAAGAATTTTTTTTCTTCTTTCTGTACTCTTTTCATTCGATGTTTTCTTTTTGATTTTTTTATTGTTTCATTTAAATGAATGAATAAATGAATTAAATAAAATGTTAAATGGCTTCAAACATCTGCTACGTTCATGACATAAACAAACAGACATGTTCCTGTTTTTAGTATTTTACATCACTTTATAATGTAGCTGTTTATGTTTTTAATATATATAATTTTCAAATCATGTTTTTTTATGATTGTTTACTGTTGTACTGATAAATATCTCTGGAGGGTAAACTATATCTTGGCTGCAAGTATCAAGCTGTGAAATCCTTCGTTTTCTACAACTAATAGTGGTTGGTCATTAATTATGTTGAAGTTTAGCAACTTCTCTGTAAACATTTGAGCTCTGTGTCTTCAGCGATGTCTTCTTCTTGTTCAATCCGAAGCAGGCAGCCTGATTTGGGGCAGTCGCGCTCAGTCTGTCCCTCCTCAGAGACGGGCAGACTGAGCGGGGCAGACCGGGGTCGAGTTGGCCGCCTTGGGTTGAGCAAAGAACATCGCTCCGCTGAAGCCACGGAGCTCGAATGTCCATCGTAAAACTAACTTTACCGCGGTTTAATGTGGTGTAGCGTGCTAAGGGCTAGGTTAGCTGCCCTTGACCGGGTTCTCTCTTTTTCAATTTAAATTACTGCCGTGTGACCGAGGTAACTGTGCATAGATTGTTTAATCAGTGACACTGAGACGTTAATTTTCTTTGACCCATCAGAATAAATGTGGTCATTTATTTAACTGAATCAAAATTTAACATCAAAATGTACAAGTGATTAGCTGATCTGGTTCTAATTAATAAAACTTGGCACGTTTTATTTAATAAAAACAACAGACATTTCTGAAGGCATCTAGATTAATTACTGACAAAATAGAAGAGTTTAAAGATAGGAAATGAAGGAGTTTAAATGGAGAGAAAAGATGGATGAGGGAAAGTGTGTTGACTAGGAATGGCACCCTTCATCCGACCCCAGCTCAGCCCGGTACACTCGGTGCGTGGCGACTCGTTACCTTTGCAGAAGATAGGTCAGCTCCGGTACAGAATTCCATTTCAACGCTACCTTTCAGTGTCTCCGGGCAGGATGGCTGAGAATCGTCCGAAGTAGTGACGGTAGTCCGTTCAACAAACACGCTCATCTCCCGGGTGGATACATAGCAAGCTGTGAGTTCAGTCAGAGATTCCACTCAGAAGTGGAGGACTCCATGAAAGACTGAAGACCTGAATTGTTCCAGGAAGTGTGGACTCTTAAAGAGTTCTCACTTCCGGTCACTTCAGGACTTCCTGATTGGTTGAAACAACCAACAGGGGGTGGTTCTAGTGACGTCAGAGGGTCATTACAAGTCAAGAAAACAGCAGGAATGTTTTTAGAAACGTCCCATACAGACAGAAGACATGTTATGGCGAAGTGGGAGGAAGCAGATGCCAGTAGCTTCTTGTTTACTGTCTGCTAGGTTTAAAAACACGACACTTCGTTCTAATAACTTCTTTCTGACTTTCGACCAACATCACTACTTCTCAATTCAGACAGAAGATCAAAATGCATAATTACTTTGTAAATAGACATTTAACTTGATTTCTAATTTAACTGAGGATAAAAAAATCATTAATACTGTTTCACAGTTGATTTAAAATGAGTGGTTCACTTCAACATTTAGAAATGGTATGAACTAAACACACTTTTGATTTATCAAGATATTGTAAAAAAGTAATGATAATATAAAAGAAGAGTGTTCTTTCAATTGATTACTTCAGGATACAATTAGGCAGTCTCTGGATGAGCTAATTTGTATTTCTGGATTCAAATCAATGAAATAACAGTTCCTGTCCCATGAAGGTCTTCAGAGGCAGGTTTTGGTCGGAGGCCGAGTTCACTACAGTCCCCCCTTTGGAAATCATCGCCTGTCCATGGGGATGAATTCCAACATGAACTTACGCCTCCGAATGTCCTTGAGCTTGATGTAATCCAGCAAGAGGAAAACGAACGTCAAAGAAGGTAATCCCACAACAGTTTAGGTAATTCCACAATGTTGTTGGTAATTCCATAATGTTGTTGGTAATTCCATTGTAGCAATGCTTTAACCCCTTGGAAACAGAGTCTGTAATCCATTGGAAAAAGTCATATAATCCACAACGATAAATCCACAACGATTGGAGGTGTTAATTGATCAGCATGCAGAGGGGTTCCCTCGATTGAACTGCAGAGGCGACCACTGGATGGAGATTGGAGACTCACGTTGGAGTCGTAGGTCCCTTCAGCGAAGGTTGCTGCTGGTGGTTCCCAGTGGGTGCCATTCTGGTTCTATGTGTTATGCATTTATGGGTTTTTAGTTGGGCTTATGAGTGGGATTTTACATAAGACATTAACCTATATGCACCTGGTGTGTAAGCTATCATGGTTTAGATCAGCTAAAGTTACCAGTTTAAAGGGTGGGCCATGCTGAAAAATTTATATATAGGGATTTATACCTATAGAAGGGCATTCCAAACTAT
>NW_023619595.1:5134-8989 GCF_014905685.2 Nematolebias whitei
CGAATAGGATTGTTCGAGTAGGTTCGGCTTGAGCGTCGTGAGACCAATGTAGGTTATGGTACTTAAGGTAGCATTAATCTACATTGACTCCTCAAAGATTGAATTTTAACAAATGAACTGCATGTTGGCATAGTTAAAGTCCTCTTAGTCTCTAACTAAAATACACACAAAATTCATTCTTGCTGGGGGTGTTCAGAAACAATACCAAAAACCAATTAAACAATGTCTCAACATCGACAAAAGTAGTGACTAAGCAACTAGAAAACGACGTTTCGGTGCGTCACTCACTCTGTCAGATTTGATCACGTTATCGCGTCTGGTAACATTACACTAACTAATGTCACCCCCATGTGGTCATGGGTGACCACGAACACGGGTGAGGACGTCACTCCATGAGCATAAGTTAGGATGCCCTTGAGTAGTTTTAGTTGTTTGCGCAGCTGAAAGAGGGCTTTAAAGTCTGGATTGGAATCCAGGTTGGCTTCGGACGGAGTGTTTTTCTCTGGGTCAGTCAAGTACAGCATCATCGAGTTTATTGCAGGATCTGACTTCTGAAGTTAGATGATGTCTGGGTCAGTCAGCACGGGTTGTACAGAGACTGTGTTGTCAGCCGGCTTGGCTGTAGCCTGTGCACGTGTGACTGCCATTACCTCGGCTGTAGGTTGTACTGACTTTTCAGGCTAACTGCTAACAATGCTAGCTGGAATCACGAGGTGTGATTGGTTGAAAACCGCTGTTTGGGTCGCTCTGATACGCTGAGAAACGAGTGACATGTCTGCGTTCACTCCCTCTGATGTCAGATTGTAAAGCCCACCCCGTTGCTCACGTGTCTATAAAGTCACGTGACCCAGGAAATTAATCTCGGTTCAACCGAAGCCTCCTCTGTGTTTAAAATCGCTAAATGAAGCCTGTCACTGTTCCCAAAACTCATGATTGCATGCAAATGGACGTGCTTGTTAAAAAGACGCCACGTTTAAGCTTTAAATCCGTTCAGAAAGTGCTGATTTGACCGTGTTCGACCGTGTGCTACGTCTAGCTAACGGCTAACGACCGGATGTCAACAGAACGATCCACAGGAAGTTGTCATAGACTTCTGCTGGTATAAATAAGCTTACACCACCACCTGCTGTTGAAAGAGGGGTATAACAGTTTTCCTGAAAGAAGGATGCTCAGTGCCTTTCTTTTTTTTTTTTTTTTTCTTTTTGTTCATCCAGCCTGGTTCATGAGTGACTGTTTTAAATAGCGAATTTCTGGTATATAGAACTACTTAAAAAGCATTTGAAAACTAAAGATGCTGTGAGACTTTGGGAAAAATTGCAGGTTTATTTCATTTTAAGTGCTTTAGAGTAACTGACCACTAGAAGAAGCCTGGTTCTTGTATCTGTTAGATTTAAGCTCATTAAGTAACACTGCCAGAAGGAGGCATTTACTTAGAATATTCATGCATTGGGGTAAAGTCTACAATTAGGTGCCCATTCATTTGAAGAAGTTGGCTTATAACAGTACTGTTGAGTGGACCCGGAGCTAAAATATTGTGTGAAACTCACTGCTGACTTAAATACAAATATTTACTTGTTTAAAAACTCTTAAGTTGGCAAACTGTGTCACCAGATAAGTGCTGAACAGTGAATAACCATGGCAGATGTGACAGAAAAGAATATTGATCCTTGTGAGATGAAGGACTGGTTGGAGAAAGCGTTAACGCTGCTCACAGAATCCTTAAATCCATATGGTGAACAGGTGGACTGCATGAACTCAAAAGAGTTATTGGACGAGCTGAAGGATGTTACAGAGAGTGTGACAGCCAGAACAAAGTCAAGCTTTGACCAGCTGGCTAAATTGGCGCTCTTGTTGAAAGCAACATTCTATACTGTGGTAAACAAAGCTGACGACCTTGCAATAAGGTTAAACAGCGAAAAAGAGGAGTACCTCAAACTCATGGCACAGTCTAAATTTGATCAGGAGACCCTTGCGAATGAGTTACAACGTGAGAGGGAGCTCTCACAAGCTCAGCTGTCGTTACAGGCTCACTCATATGAGGAGAAGATGAGGGAAAGAGAGGTTAAGTACCAAACATTGTGTTCAGACAACGATGCGCTACAACAACAGTTGCAGCTCACATCAAAAGCTCTGAACGAATGCAGATTGGAAAAGGCGGCGTTAGTACAACAAGGCGTGCGTTTACAAAGTGAATGTCATACATCACATGCACGCTTGAAAGCCTGTGAGGCGAAACTAGCCGCTACAACAAATGAAATTTCTGACGTGGGGCAGGGTTGTCTAGAACTCTAAGACGAACAAGGTCAGAGTCCAGGTCACCCACCACCACCTCAGAAGGATTTTGCTGCACCTCCTGCTCTTAATCCCATTCCGTCACCTCCACATGTGTCTAGCGACACACCTCCACGTGCCATTTTGATTCCTACGATACCGATAATACAGCCTTTGCTCCCAATTTCGGATTTGCACAAAATTGCAAAATATGTCAATCGATTTAAGCCGGGGCCGTTGGGTTCAACTGATACTAAGGCCTATCTGGACAACCTTGACTTCCAATTAAGAAGCTATCCCAACGTTACAATTGAGGATAAAGTAGGTTTGATCAGGCTCACTTCATCCAGGACGGTGTTTTCCTTCATAGAGCATCAACCTGATGCCACAAGAAAGGATTACCGCCTGTTATGTGCTGCTCTTATGAGAGAGTATTCACCTTGCACGGGACCTGGCGGGTATCCAGCCACCGACAAGATCGTACAAGGTAAGAATGAGCACCCCAGGGCATATTATTCCAAGATTTTGCAGGCTTATTTTGGTTACAGGAACGAGGCCAACATGGAGGAAGAAGAACCGTTTAAGTACGTGTCAGCAAAAATCTCCACCCTGACATAAGGATGTCAGTGTAAATGATGGCTAATTTCAAAGAGTAATCCATCAGTGAGATAAAAAGTTGTGCTGTGAATGTCTTTGAAGCACGTTCACAGGCCAAAACACCCATTGAGGTGTACCCAGGTGAGAGGATTCCTGCCCAGTCATAAGAATTGGAAGGGACGAGAGGTTTGACTCCCCCTCCCAAAAAAGGTGAGAAGAAACAAGGTTTCCCAGCAGCCAAACCACAACAGGTGAGTGCCCCCTGGTCCAGACGAGATCCTAAATGGTTTCCCAAGGAACCAGAGGATGTACGAACATACCAGAAGGGGGGCGAACGCCCTAAGGGTAAAAAGTATGGCACCAAAAGTGACTCATACAACCAGGGATCCCACTGGGAACCCCAAAAGGGGGGTACGGTTTCCCCACCACGTCGGGCTGAACAGCCTAAGACGAAAAAGAAACGGCAGCAAGTCCAGAAAATGAACCGCAATCATCGGAGAGCGGACGAGACTGACAGGGTGCATCGGTTGTTGGACTTGTTGGAAGGTGTTGCCACGGACAAACAACCTAACGCGTTGTTTGGCGATATCATTGCTGATAAGTCAGAGCACACAGACAACACCGTTACTGCTGTCACAGACAGCCGCCATGATGCTGTTGTGGTAAACTCTGACACGCCCTCACCTGAGATGGGGGGGTACAATCACATGTCACCGATGGTGACCCGTCACAAACTGAAACCTCAGAAACAGCAATAGCTGTGCTAACGCTTCAGTCCAAACAGGGTGACACAAACAACAACGCTGCCGCTGTCATGAACAGCCACAAAGACCTTGTTGTTACAAACAATGAGAGCCCCTCAACACACATCAATGACGGAAGCCCGTCAAAAGCCGAACTCTCAGGAGCAGCAGCAACTGCACCAACGGTTCGGAAAGACCAGGTTACACAGGAACCTTGTAGGTTTTGGCCGACGTTTCTTCTTAC
>NW_023619596.1:0-8987 GCF_014905685.2 Nematolebias whitei
TCCCATCTCGCCTAAACATTTCTCTGTCTGTTTCAAAAACATTTTTCTGTCTGTTCCAAAACATCTCACTGTTTTTCTCCTTGACTTTTAATGACCCTCTTACGTCACTAAGACCACACCCCTGTTGGTTCTTTCAACCAATCAGGAAGTTCTCAGAGGAACCGGAAGTGACCTCTTTAAAAGGGTCAACACTTCCTAGTTCCAGCAGAACAACGGGAACTACAAAGAACAAGAGTTCCAAGCTGAACAAGTTCGAGCAGTTTCTAATGGAATGACCAGAGTCTGTCGATGCCACGACGTCTCGCTGTGGCTACTCGACGAACGCTCTGAACAATGAAGAAGTCTGTTCCGTGATGATCTCACGACTCCTGAGTTCTCTGCTATCCTTACGGAGACGCTGAAAGGTGGCTTGAAGTGGAACTTTACGCTGGAACTGAAATATCTTCAGAAAGGTAAAAAGTCGATCTTCAACTGCGAAGTGTACCGTGGGTTAAGCTGGGTCCAAAGGAGCGTGTTGTTCTGGTTATAACAGACACATTCCCTCACCCATCTCTCTCCATTTAAACTTCATTTTCCCATCTTTAAAACTCTTCTATCTGCCAATAATCATCCAGATATTTTCAGAAATGTCTGTTGGTTTTAAAAGCTGCAAGTGGAAACCATGGCCGTATGGTTTTCTCATTGTAAAGCTCATTAGTTAAGCTGTCTTATTGAAATCAATCTGCCAATTAATGTAAATGTGTGATGTTGTTTTAAATCGTTTTAATAAACGACCCACTGTTGTTGGTGAGTCAGAAATTAAAACACGTTTCCGTCCACATTTAATCATTCGATGCACGATAGTACTCAGTCCAGAAAAATGAAAGAATCCGTTTAAATTATGAATAATATCTGACAGGTATATGTTCATTACATGTGTAATCATTGATGAACAGCTAACATGGAAAAATCACATAAATTCTGTAAGAACAAAAATAGCTAAATCTATTGCAGTACTATACAAAGTCAGGGAATTATTAAATGATAAAGCTCTGTACATGTTGTATAACACAATCATTTTTCCACATTTAATCTATTGCATTGATGTTTTGGGGGAAAGCGTGTAAAACATTTACAAAACACATTTTTATTTTACAGAAAAGAGCTGTAAGAATTATCACCAGAAAGCATTACAGTCACCCATCAAGCACATTATTTTATCAACTGAAGTTATTGAAGTTCCATGATTTGGTAGATTATAGTATTTTATCAGTTATGTATAGGGCTCAAAATAACACATTACCATTAAATATCCAAAGAAATTTAGGTAAAAGACAAAGTTGTTACAATCTTAAGGGGATAGAGATATTTGTCAAACCAAAATTCAGAATTAGTCTGAAGGGAAGGTCTACCTCAATCCAAGGAGTTGGATTGTGGAATGGTCTAGAGAGTGATGTGAAAAATGGCAAGTCAATGTGTACATTTAAGAAAAAGATCAAAGCTGAATTGTTAAAAAAGTATATATGAAGTAGCTTAGTGTGTATTTTGTATTAGAATTAGAAAAATTAGAAAGAGTTATTCATTTTGTTCTGTTACTTGAAAATTATTATGATTGAAATAATTGTTTGAAAAAAGGGGCAGATATAATAAGATTTTTTCTTCTTTCTGCTGCCTTTCATTTTAAATCTTTTGTATCTTTTTTATATTGTTATGGAATTGTTTTGTACTTTTTTTAAATGAATAAACTTTATACCATACCATACCATACACAATTAAATTTGTCCATTAAACCCAATGAATCTTATCAGCTACTTAGACTACAAGCATGTCTTAAAGACATAAAAACCTGAATGACTCTTAATTTTCTCC
Source organism: Nematolebias whitei (assembly GCF_014905685.2). Lineage (NCBI taxonomy): Eukaryota > Metazoa > Chordata > Actinopteri > Cyprinodontiformes > Rivulidae > Nematolebias > Nematolebias whitei. The sequence goes on from NW_023619596.1 coordinate 1,849, forward strand.
TGTTGAACACAGACAAAACTGAGGTTTTGGTTTTTGGACCTGAACACCTTAGGAATTAATTTTTCAGTCTTTCTCCCTCCTTAGATGCATTAATCTGTCCTCCAGCTCTAATGTTAAAAATCTTGGAGTTATTTTTGATCAGGACATGTCTTTTATCCCCCACATTAAAAACGTTACCAGAACCACCTTCTTCCACCTGCGTAATATCACTAAAATTAGAAACATCTGATCTAAAAATGATGCAGAAAAACTGGTCTATGCATTTGTCACGTCTAGACTGAACTATTGCAATGGTTTATTATCTGGATGTCCAAATACTTCTTTAAAACGTCTTCAGTTGATCCAAAATGCTGCTGCTAGAGTCTTAACCGGAGTTAGTGGGAGAGATCATATTTCTCCAGTTTTAGTTTCTCTCCAGTGGCTCCCTGTCAAATCCAGAATAGATTTCAAAATCTTACTTCTAACCTACAAAGCTCTCAACAACCTGGCTCCATCTAATATTACAGATCTTATTGTTCCATATTTTCCTAACAGAGTGCTTCGCTCTCAGACTGCAGGTTTACTTGTGGTTCCTAGAATTTACAAAAACAGAATGGGAGGCAGATATTTTAGTTATCAGGCTCCTCTCTTGTGGAACCAACCACCAATCTCTGTCCGTAAGGCTGACACATTATCCAGTTTTAAAACTAGGCTTAAGACTTTCCTTTTTGCTAAATCCTATAGTTAGGGTCAGCTTGGGTTTCCTGAGCTGTCCCTTAGTTATGCTGCTATAGGCTTAGACTGCTGGAGGACAAACTGACTACAATTTTCACTCTGCTACTGTCTTTACTTACTCTGCTCAACCCGTTTTGTATTTTTAATTATTTTTTTCTATCCTTAACATGTGTTTTTTTGTCTTTCAGGTACACCTTGATCTATACCTGGACCTACCATTCTGTGTTCGTCTGTCTCTCCTCCATGTCCTCTCAACCAGCCGGTCAAAGCAGATGGCCGCTTGTCCTGAGCCTGGTTCTGCTGGAGGTTTCTTCCTTTTAAAAGGGAGTTTTTCCTTTCCACTGTTGCCACTGTGCTTGCTCAGGATGGGAGACTGCATCGAAGCCAAGATTCATCTTGTCTGCTGGATTCCTTAGATAGAGAACTACTAATTGGCTTTTATGTATGTGAATGTTTCTGTAAAGTGCCCTGAGACAACTTTGTTGTGATTTGGCGCTATATAAATAAACTGAATTGAATTGAATAGAAGGCAGGGTGGCCCCAGGAAGGAGATATATGGCACAGTCGTAGGGCCGGTGAGGAGGTAAGGATAGTGTTTGCTAAACACTCATGCTAGCCTATGATAAATCTTAGGGACCTTAGAGAGGTCAATCTGTTCCCGGATAGTCTTCTTACAGACCCCAGGGGAGACAGCAGAGAGAAGGCACTTCTCAGAGCAAGACTTGCCCCACTGTTCGACCCTGCCATCAGACCAATTAATAAGTGGGTTGTGTATCTTTAACCAAGGAAAACCCAAAATGAGTAGAGGTTTAGATGAGTCAAAAATGAAAAATTCTCCTGTCTCATGATGGTTGCCTGAACCCACAAATTTAATTTTATTAGTCTTGTGGGAAATGGAAGAAATAGTTCTCCCAGTAAGAGCCATAACAGCCACCGCAGGATGAAGAGCGGTAGCAAAAGCATTGAACAAATTAAAAGATGAGTTGGATACACAGAAATGGGATGATGTATATGTAGATGATGTGAACAAATCTTATGATGAATTTATGACAATTCTAGAGGTCTTGTACAAAAAAAATTGTATGCTAAAAAATGATGTACAGAAAGATACAGTGGATCAACCATGGATGACAAAAGGATTGAGAAATGCTTGTAAAAAAAAGAATCATCTGTATTTGTGTTTCTTGAAATCGAAAACTCAAGAGGCTGAAGAAAAATATAAAACGTACAAAAACAAATTAGTTGGGATCATAAGGAAACACAAGAGGGAATACTATAGTAAATCACCACATGAATGTAGTGGTGATATGCGTACAACTTGGAGAGTAATAAATAATGTTTTGAAAACGCATAAAATGAGAACGAGACTATCACAAAATTTTGTAGAGAATGATGTGGAAATCCATGACGATTATGAAATTGTTAATGGATTGAATAATTATTTTGTTAATGTTGGGTCTAGCCTTGCAACTATGATTCCTAATGTGGAAAAAAATGTAACTTATTTAAGTAATGGTTGCGTTAACAGTATGTTTTTGGGTAGAACAGATGAGGAGGAAATAATGAAGGTTGTTAATAGTAACAAAATACTAACAAAAGATCAAAGGATTGTGAAGATATGGATATGGTGGTAGTAAAGGAAATAATAAGTCGTGTCATTGAACCATTTACGTATATTTGTAATCTTTCATTCTCAAAAGGTATATTCCCAGACAGAATGAAAATAGCTAAAGTAGTTCCTCTTTTTAAAAATGGTGACAAACGTGTATTTAGTAATTATAGGCCTATATCCTTATTGCCACAATTCTCTAATATTCTCGAAAAATTGTTTATGACCAGGTTAGATAAATTTCTTGAAAAAAATAATATTTTAAGTAATAGTCAATATGGTTTTAGATCAAATTGTTCAACATCCTTAGCTCTTATGGAGTTGATTGAACAAATTATTACAGCGATTGATAAAAAACAACATTGTATAAGTATATTCGTGGATTTAAAAAAGGCATTTGACACTATTGATCACACCATTCTGCTTGATAAATTAAATCAGTATGGTGTTAGAGGTCTTGCTTTACAGTGGATAAGCAGTTATTTGAGGGATAGAAAGCAGTTTGTTCAGATGGATGATGTAAGATCTAATTTATGCAGAACTTTATTTGGAGTACCACAAGGTTCAGTACTTGGACCTAAATTGTTTATTTTATATGTAAATTATTTAATTGAAGTATCTGACATCCTCAAATGTGTTTTATTTGCTGACGATACAACGTTTTTCTGTTTGGGTAAAAATATGGAACAGATGTTTGAATTGATAAACAAAGAGATTGTTAAAATACAAGATTGGTTTAAATTAAATAAGTTATCATTAAATGTTGATTAAACTAATTTTATGATATTTAGTAAAAAAAAAAAAGATAACATTGGATTTTTCTCTCAAAATTGATGGTACTGAGATATGTAGAGTGAATGAAGTAAAGTTTCTGGGTGTAATTATTGACGATAAACTGTCATGGAAACAGCATATAAATCTTGTAAAAATTAAAATATCTAAGTCAAATGCAGTATTATACAGAGTAAGGGACTTATTAAACAATGATGCTTTATATTTGCTATATAATACACTTGTAGTCCCGCATTTAATTTATTGTGTCACTGTTTGGGGTACGGCATATAAAACCATAACAAAGCCTATTTTTATTCTGCAAAAAAGATCTGTAAAAATTATAACAAAATAGTGTTATTGTCACCCTTCTAATGTTCTGTTTTGTCAATTGAAACTACTTAAGTTTTATGATTTGGTGGATTATAATATTCTTTTATTTATGTTTAAAGCTCAGAATTGCATGCTACCATCAAACATTCAAACATATTTTGTAAAAAGGAAGAGTTGTTATAATTTGAAGGGCATAGATATTTTTGTTAAACCCAAGTATAGAACCAGTTTAAAGGGTCGGTCTACTACTATACAGGGAATGAGTCTGTGGAATGGTTTGGAAGATGATGCTAAAATGGTGAAGTCAATGTTTATATTTAAAAAAAGATTAAAACTGTTTTGTTGGAACAATGTATATAACTGATTTATGTCTATTTTGTTAAGTATGAAATTTTGATGAGTTATGTATTTTGCTGTATTATATATGAATGTTTATGTTTAAATTGATGTTTGAATTGATTTTGTTTATGAGGGAGCAGATATGATAAGAAATTTTCTTCTTCTGATTCCTTTCATTTTATATTTGTTTTTCTTTAATTTTTTTAAATTGTATTTGTGCTTTAATTAGAAACATACATACATACACACACACGCGCACGCGCGCACACACACACACACTTCCGGCAAGCTAATGGACAGCAGCTCCCTCCGGCTTCTCTGCAGTCTTTTATCATCAAACTGACCCGTTTTTTCGAACCGGACTAAAGCTGATCCTCCTTCCAACCGAATTCGGTGTTCAGTGACTCAGAGAGCCGGAAGGGACCGTCCAAAAAAATATTTTGGCCCAGGACCAATCGGCCGCCCCCCCCCATCGGTCACTCTGAGCGCACCCTGCCGGCCAGGTGACCCCTCGAGCTGGGGAGTCAACGCACGAAGGTCCGGTGTTTTTTCTCTCTCTCTCTGGACCTCAACGAACTCTTATCTGGCCCTTTGTGGTTCTACCTGGTTCCGACAAATATCGCCGGGTGGTATTTCGCTCGTTTTCTACTGGACTGGCCCTCGTGGTGTCTCCATAGGTGTGGGGGAAGTGTACCTGTGTCCCTCGAATTGGACCAGAACCGAACCGAGGTGGCTGTGGGGAAATTCGTCTTCAACAGAGCCGGTCTCAGCTTCAGTGAGCAGCCTGTTACTTTTACCGAAGGACGATCCACCTCCGTGGAGTCGTTGTGTTCACCTGGAGGAGACGCTCCGGTGCTTTGAAGCGCGGCCTGACCGGAGCAGAACCGCGCGCCGGACTGGGCCGCCGGACCGGGCCGCCGGACCGGAGCAGAACTGGGCCAGGGATATTTTCAGCCTCTTCGTCTCTCGTGCTTGGAGCGCCGGAGCCGAACTGGAGCAGAACTGGAGCAGAACTGGACCGGACAAGTTGCCGACTTCAGCCTCAGCCTCTCCGGTCAGTCTCGCTTTTCACCGGGGGTGCCCCGTGCTGTCGGGTGCTGAGAAGCGGAGGAACAGCGTGGAGGAGTAGGGCTGCGTGGTGCTCGAGAGAAGTTCGGAGTTTGTATCGGAGCTGCTCCAGGCCTCCATCCAAACTCACCTGGATAATAATTAATTTTATTCCGGGTCACGTTGTTGGCCCCTGTTGACCTGAAACGAGCTTGGATCATGCCTTTCACTTCAGGAGGATTTTCTGACAGCTCGTTCTGCTATTTGCTACGAATTATCTGTTTCTGTTTTGGCCTGTTGATTCTGGACCCAGCTTCTGTTTCCCATGGGAGCATCCATCTATCCATCCATCCATCCATCCATCTTCACTGGGGGGCCGGAGCCCCCCTCAGCCCAACTCAAACTGCAGTTGGGCCAACTCGTCGGGTTTGTTTGCCCATTTGAACTGTGACGTTTTATGGTCTGAAACTTTTCTGCATCATTCATATTACTGTCACTATTTTCAGTTCTCAGATTATCTGGAGTCACTGAATCTTGTTAATACACCTGAATCTGTCCATCACTGCAACTTTCACTGTTTTTGGGTTCTGAATGATCACGTCTTCATTAATGTTTCTCATGGTTCGATTATGGGGGCTAATTGTCACACTGTTAACTCCTGTAATTACACATCAGTCACAAAAAACTCAAGAAAATGTCTGATAATAATGTTGTTACTGCTCTCAGGGATTCGGCCTAACCCTGGACCCCCCACTAATTACAGCACACCAAATGACTTTAAAAACGTGTCTGGGCTTCATTTTCTGCATGTAAACGCTCGTAGCCTTCTGAAAAAACTGGATGCTTTGAAAATCCAGGTCAGTTTTTCTGGGGCAGATGTTATCTTTATTTCTGAATCCTGTCTGAACAAATCTGTAATGAATAATGACGTGACAATCAATGGATTTAACATCTACCGCTGTGATCGTCAAAAAAGGGGGGGTGGAGTCATTATTTACATTAGAGATTCTCTGGTTTCTAGTCTTGTGTCTTCCAAAACAATTCCCAACCAGTTTGAAGCCTTATCTGTAAACATCACCTTGAATGGAGGCCAGATTTTAACTGTAGTCTGCTGCTATCGCCCCCCCCCCCATAGCATCACCTGAGGCATTAACTGCCATGATGGAATTTCTTGGTAATTTAAAATTCAAAGAGGTCTTTTTGGCTGGAGATCTCAACATTGATTGGTGTAAGTCGACCCCCCTCTGTGACAAATTCAAGGAATGTTGCTTGTCTCTTAATTTAACCCAACTGATCAATTCTCCCACTAGATTAAATAAAATCCATCCTGAAAATTCCTCCATCTTAGACCTGTTTCTAACTAATATGCCTCACAAATTCCCTGGTACAGGTGTATTCGCTGATCTTTTGAGTGATCATTGTGTGACAGCTGCTTTGAGAGATATTAAACTTCCACCTTCTAAGCCCAGATTAATTCAAAAAAGGGATTTGAAACGTTTTTGTGAACAGTCATTCCTCTGGGATCTGTCTCACTTTGACTGGCATCGTATTCTGTTAACTGATGACGTGAACTCTGCTTGGAACTATTTTCATAATAATTTAATTTATTTTCTGAACATACATGCTCCTTTTCGTCAGTTCAGAATAAAGGGATGAGACAGCCCCTGGTTTACTCCAGAGCTAGCTGACCTCCTGCACAGGAGAGATCATCTTTGGGCTGCAGCGAGAAAATCTGAGTCAGACACTGATTGGTTGAGTTTTCGACAGATGAGGAATAAATGCACAACTGCTGTTAAAGCAGCAAAACGCAACTATTTCTTATCTCAGACCTCCAAAATTCTAAATGACCCTAACAGATTCTGGAAAACCATCAAATCTCTCTCAGGCACCCCCCCCCCCCATCATCTGACCTCCCATCACAACTTCTCGTTAACTCTGTTCCTGTGTCAAATAAGCACGAGATCCTGAACTGTTTCAACAAATATTTTGTTGCTTCTGGTTCTTTATTTGACACAGTTACTAATGGAAGACCAGCCACTTCACTTAATAATCAAACTTCTACAAATCAAATCCCTCCTACAAGTCAATCCTCAGTTAATCACAGCTTCTCTTTTTCTCCATTCTCAGTCAGTGAGGTCAATAAACTGTTAAAAGATCTTGACCCTAAAAAATCTGCAGGTCCAAATGAACTCCCACCTTATTTCTTAAGGCTGGCTGCTCATATCATCACAGTCCCTGTGACCCACATCTTCAATCTTTCCATAAGACAAAACTCCATCCCAGACACTTGGAAAACAGCCTTTGTTCTTCCTTTGCTGAAGGGAGG
>NW_023619597.1:0-8982 GCF_014905685.2 Nematolebias whitei
GGTAACAAGCAGAGCTCGGGTGGAGAAATAAGAGAAAAAACACAACAAAATGGAGGTCCCACCGAGATTTGAAAAACAGTTACCGAGTCCTTCACACTGATCTACGGCGCGCCATAAAGAAAAGGTAAGCAGAGCCTGTTGATTACGAAATCTGTAAATTGGGCTTACTATAGGCAAATTTGCTCAGTGTGTGTGACTCCCAAATAAATAGTTTTAAATAGAGAAGTTTACGTCGACTGTAAGAATAAGATAAAAGTAAGATAAAGTAATAAAACCAGCCTCAGGGATAAGCTGCGCATTAGTCAGCCAACCGAGGAGCCGACGGGCTCTTGGCAGGAGGAGTGAAAGTTCTAGGAAAATGGTTCCGCTGTTCAACTCTGTAACTCCATTAGACTAAGTTTTACTGTAAACTTGTTGGATTGGCAGTCAACTTTTAAAACAGTATCAATTAAAGTTCGCTCACAATTGACCGTAGGTGGGCGTTCACGAGGCTGGGTGGGATAGTAATTAATTAAATACGACGCACGCACCGAATAGATTAAAATAAAATCAGCACTAATAATTAGATTTGTTGAATAAAATAACTTATGATCTGTGGTGAGTATAAGAAGTCACAGGTTCACAACTAATTGCTGTCTTCTAGGATATTAAAAGGGAAGTCAACACATTTTGTTTAAAAAAAAAAAAAAAAACAACAACAGTTTTAAGGGTGACCATTGTGATATTTCTGGCGTCTGTGACTTGCGTGAATGTTGAAATAAGTGGTCAGTATCTTGTTTGTTTATTTTGTTGTTTGTGTCTTTGTCAAATATAAGACCACAGTATGAATGTGTAGAGAAAAAAAAAAAAGTTCCAGAGTCTAAAAAAGTTCCAGAATTTTCCAGTGACAATAAAAAAAGAGGTGTGGTGTGTGTCTGAATTTCCTGAGAGAATGGACACAGAGGCGCAGCGTGTCATGTTACAAAAGTGCGAGCAGGAAAGTTTTAAACCGGTAAAGGAGCAAGTTGAAATTGTGGGACAAGCACTAGCGATGTTGGAATATAATAAAAAGCTAAAAAAAAGCTCTCGTGCAAAAATTACAAAAAATAGTAAATAATGCTCAAGAGGGACAAGATGTGATATCTTTAATGTGGGATAAAATTAAAGAATGCTCGAGAGATGAGGATAAGTTTGACAAGCAAAAAAGAGAGGCAAACGCCCTGCAGAAAGGTAAATACAGAAAGTTAATGAGGAAGGTTAAATATGAAAGAAAAGAGTGGTTGAAATTGGTCTTTGTGGCCCAGGGTGCATCCCGTTTGTTGAAAAAACAGCAGCTAATAGAGCAGCCTAAAACAAAGAGTGAGGAAGTGGGTAGTTCAGCTCCCCCTCCTTATAACTCAAGACGAATTACTTCTGATTTGTCGGCAGCTCTTCCACCACAAGATCACGCTTCTATCCCTGTTGAAAACGTGGATCCATCGTTAAGTACTGGTTCTTTTCCCCTTCTGCAGGCAGGAAATCAGATACGTTATAAACCTCTTGCGCTAGGTGATGTGCAGGCGTTAGTGGACAAACTCCCTCCCCTCACAGAAGGAGGAAGTAAGTGGTTGAATGTAGTGGACTCCTTAACTAAAGGTATTAATTTAGCTGTGGGAGACATGAGGGCGCTGTTGGGAAGGTGTGTAACTTCTACTAGGATGGATGAGATAGAGAGAGCTGCTGGGTGGAATCGTAACATACCTGACTCAACTTGCATGTTGTTGCAGTATCAGAGACTTGCCGCCGCTCTCAGACAGGCTTATCCCCTTCCAGAAGGTACAGGGGTCCCTAAGTTCACCTGGAAGCCTGGTCAGAACACCACTGCATATTTAGATGTGTGTAAACAGGACTGGTATGACAGAACACACTGCCATGGTCAGGGGGAAAATCAAAAGTATTTTTTTAGACAAGCAATACTTGATGGTGTGCCCGCAGCAGTCAGTAAGGCAATGAAAATTAACCCTGATTTGCCCACAGCAGATGCTGCCCAGTGGGAACGGCATCTTATTCATCATCTGCAATGTGTGGCTGATGAGGAGACTAAAACTTCCTCTGAACTGAAAGATATGCAAACGCAGCTCTTAAAGCTACAATTGAAACAGGCTAGAGATGTAGTTCAATCTAAAAAAGAGTCAAAACAGATGGTACAAGCTGACACTGTGTTTCAGTGTTCTGAGGCTGCTTATCAGTGTCCTGTAACCGCCCAACCCCCGCTTCCTGTTGTATATCCTCGGGGACGGCCCAGAGGGCAGTGGGGAGAAAGAGGGGGGTCTTGGGGCAGAGGTTTCGGTCGGGGGTACACGCAGGGAGGCAGAGCACAAGATGTCTGCCACTACTGTCACAAACCAGGTCATTGGGCGCGGGATTGTTATCACAAGCAGGCCAACGCCCAAAGAGGAGGAGCACATCACTACTCAGCTCCCAACTACCAGATGGCACCACCGGCACCTACCTCTGGCCAGCAGGATCCACCTTGGGCGCCACCAGGTGGATACTACCAGCAATGACACACCCCACAGAGTAATCACACCATAGGGGGAGGAGCAGACCCTATGGTGAAAATGAGGGTCATGAATAAAGACCTATCATTCCTCGTGGACACTGGAGCTACCTATTCAACCCTCAATGAGCAGGGATTTGATGAACATGTCAGTGCGGACACTGTGTCTGTGATCGGTTTCGCTGGGGTGCAACAAAAACTGTCTCTAACTGAACCTCTCGTAGTAACAGCAGGACTTCAAACAGTGACACATCCATTTGTTCTGTCCACACGTGTACCTGTCAACCTGCTTGGAAGAGACTTGTTAAAGAAACTAGGTGCAACAATAATGTGTGAACAAACTGGTTTACGTGTTACTTTACCAAGTGGTGTGACCTGGACTTGTTCTGCTTCTTCCTCCTCTTTGTCATCACAGTGCTTGGTACAGCCGATACATGAGGAAGTAGCTGACATCTACTGGGCGTTGCTGCGCCCCGAGACACCTGAACACACTGGACTTTACTCTGCCTACTTGTTGTGGAGGCCATGGCTTGATGCTCTGCGTCCCTATGTCCCACCTCTAGATCCCTTACATGTCACTCTCTTTTATGACCGTGATTCTGACGATTGTTACAGGGAGCATTTTGCTCAGCACTTGCAGGACACTGAGTGGCCATTAATATCAGACCGGCTTATAGTTGGTCCACAAGGCGTGGCTTCTCACGTCACCCTCACACCATCTCAACTGGAGTGGTACATGATGTCGTCTGAAGCGATCCCACACGTCTCATTAGCTTTAGCTCCCACACATCAGGCTAAAGACTTGGGCCCAATGGTGAAGGCTGCTGTCTCTGCCACAGATTGGGTCCCAACACAAATACCTCAGCTCGCTTACTCATCATCAACCGACTGCTATAGCATTGACTTAGCTGTTCATGATGTAGGTAAGCTAGACCATGAGGTGATCTCCAGAGACCATGGCAGAGAAAAAACTGACCATTCAGATGTTCCTCATATGTTAGATACACTTCCTGCATCTCTCTGGTCTCAGGGACCTGAGGATGTAGGTCATGTTAAATGCCCCCCAATCTCTTTTGAACTGACCCACAACGAACCTATATGGTTGTATCAGTATTCTCATAGACCTGAGGCTGAACAAGGTTTGACTGACACAGTCCAAGGGTTGCTGAGAGCAGGGGTCCTCGAACACTCACATTCAGACTGGAATACTCCCATTCTACCTGTTGAGAAGGCGGGGACTGGAAAGTACAGAATGGTACATGATCTTAGGTCGATCAACGCCATACTTAAGACACCTACGTCACCAGTACCAAATCCCTATGTTGCACTGACCCAACTGACACCGAACCAGAAGTGGATGACCTGCATTGATTTGGCTAACGCCTTTTATTGCCTGCCCTTATCAGAGGAATTGCGTGACATTTTCTCATTTACATTTAACGGTTGCCAGTACAGATACACTCGCTTGCCTCAGGGTTTTGCATTATCGCCAGGCATTTTCAATCATGTTTTAAAGAACATTCTTGTACAGCTTCCACTCCCCAGAGGCATCACTTTGGTACAATATGTTGATGATTTACTGATAGCCTCTGAAACAGCACACGACTGTCTTACAGCCACTCAGGCTGTCCTGCTTCACCTGCATGATGCAGGTTTTAAAGTTAGTAAATCTAAACTTCAAGCAGTTCGTACACAGGTCTCTTTCCTCGGTAGGTTGGTCTCTGCTAATGGTACAACACTTTCACCAGAACACAGGGCGTCTATACTACATCATCCAAAACCCACCACTGTACAAGACATGTTATCCTTTTTAGGTTTAACTGGGTACAGCAGACACTATTTACCTGATTATAGTGAACTCACCACTCCACTCAGACAGATGGTAAACGATCAAGGTAACAGAAACCTGAAAGCAACACTTGTGTGGAACACGGATGCAGAACATGTGTTTATTAAACTGAAGCAACTCTTGTCCAGAGCAGCTGATTTGGCTCTGCCTGACTACTCCGCCCTGTTTTTTCTTGATGTTTCTGAAGCAGAAAACACTGTTAATGGTGTTCTGTTTCAGAAAAAGGGGGGTGGTAGACAGGTGTTGATGTACGCAAGTGTGCTGTTGGATGGTACTGAGAAGCGTCATCCAACATGTACACAGGCAGCGGCAGGTCTGGCAAGGATTGTTTCAAAAACAGCACACATCGTCATGGGACACCCACTACACATCCTAACGACACACAACATAGTAGCGTATGTCAATTCTGAGCTCTTTACAATGACATCCTTAAAGCAAAGACGCATGAGCAACATCCTATCAGAACCGAATTTATTGTTCCTGCATGAAGGCATAAACATGGCAGATGGTATGCAAACAACACAGGCACATGATTGTGTGCAAAAAGTGTACGTGGAAGAACGCATTAGACCTGATTTACAGACTGAACTCATACCACATTCAAATATACTCTACACAGATGGTTGCTGCTTCAGGCTTGAGGATGGGTCTTTGAGATCAGGATTTGCTGTGGTACAGCAGAATGGTGATGAGTACGAGGTACTGAGCTCAGGGCAGCTAGAAGGTCATCAGTCAGCTCAAAAAGCTGAAATTCAGGCAGTCGTTGAGGCTTTGAAAATGAGCAAAGGAAAAGAGGTTACAGTGTACACAGACTCGGCGTATGCTTATGGTGTAGTTCATGTTCAGTTACCACAGTGGAAAAGAGCAGGTTTTCGAACAGCAGGTAACAAACCAATTAAACATGAGGAACTCATTAAGGATTTAGCTGACAGTTTGATGTGGCCAGCAAAAGTGGCGGTTGTGAAGTGCAAAGGTCATGATGTTACACAATCAGACACAGCGGAAGGAAACAGGCAAGCTGACAGAGCAGCCAAGATAGCTGCTGGCTATTTGCCAAGAGTCCAGATGGTGACAGTGGAAGAGGAATGTCAGAAAGTGAATCATTGGGATGAGAAAAATGTAGCAGAGGCTCAGACTACAGCCTCCCCAGAGGAAAAGACATTATGGTTTAACAGAGGAGGTCAGAAAAAAGGGGAGTTTAAAGTATGGATAGGACCGAATCAGAAGTGGATCTTGCCTATGACTTTAAAACAGGCAGTATTTCAGGAAGCACATGGATTAGCACACGTGAGATGCAGACAAATGCTAAGGAATCTTCAACAATGGTGGCACCCTTATCTAAAAGATATGGTAACAGCATATGTTGACACCTGTAACGTTTGTTTAAAGTACAACATTCGACCTACAGTAAAACCTGAACGAGGTTCTTTTCCTCTCCTGCACCGACCGGGACAGGAGGTGATTCTAGATTACACTGATATGTTGGAACCTGTTAAAGGGTTCAGATATGTATTGATGTGTGTTGACGCATTTACAGGGTGGCCAGAAGCCATACCTGCAAGAAGAGAAGACAGCAAAACAGTGGTGAAGTTTCTGATTAACCATTATATCCCCAGACACGGTTTCCCAGGAAAAATCAGATCAGACAATGGCACACATTTTAAAAACACAGATCTGCAGGCTGTGGAAAAAATGTTAGGCCTAAAACATGCTTTTGGAACTGTGTACCATCCCCAGTCTCAAGGGAAGGTCGAAAGGATGAACCAGAACATAAAACAAAAATTAGGCAAAATCTGTGCACAGACTAAATTAAACTGGGTGGAAGCATTACCAATCGCATTAATGACCGTGAGAACTTCTGTTAATAATGGAACTGGCTTTTCTCCCTATGAGTTAACTACAGGTAGACCCTTTCCTGGACCAACCGTATGCTCACTGACCAGTGAGGAGGACCGTAAGATGGACCATAAGGTATACTTTGATGAGTTAAAAGCATTAGTGTCTAACTTTACTCAGCAGGTCCACCACAAACAGAGCCTGACAGAAAGACCAGAGGAACCTGGTCTCCCCACCGCGGAGTGGGTCTTGCTGAGGGTCATTAAAAGGAAGTGGCAGGAGCCCAGGTGGACGGGCCCCTATCAGGTGACAGAGAGAACGTCCCACGCAGTCCGCCTCAGAGGAAAGGGGGACGTTTGGTACCACTGGAGCCAGTGTGCGCCGGCCTCAGAGCCAGGAAGAGCGAGAGAGCTGGCAGAAACCATCTAAAGTCGTAAAACTGGACATTCATGTCAAGGTAGACCAAAGCAGCCTGGTGTAGTTGCGTGCGGGCCCTGAAGGACTTTGTTTGAGTGGGTCACCGGGTGCTGGAATAGCCACATTTAGTACAGACACCTAGAAACGACAAAAACACGACATCTTAGAGTCTCACACTTCACGAAGAAAACTCAGAGACATAGGAGGAACGGTCTCTGAGCACCCCAGGGTATGCCCTGAGTACTTGAGATTGTAACAATATTGTATGACATGTGTACTAACCATTTTTCTCTTATCTTTTAATTGCAGTTTTGATTTAGAGCGCATCCATTTATTTACTCAGCTTGAAAGTGATAAGTATATTCAGTTTGTAACGTTAAAAAGAAATATCTATAATCAATTATAAGCAGTATATTAACAGAGTGTTATTTTGTATTCATTTTGTGTTAAAGGAACTGCTTGCCTGGCTGTCTGCTGAGGAAGTCGCTGTGCGAGACATCTTCATTTATTGAGTACAGTTTCTGTTTACAAGATCAAAATGCGGTGGCCACCAAAGCACGTGGTGATAGGGATAGGTGTTTTGTCATCCATCGTGTTGTCACTCATTTTCTCTTTTGAATATTTCTGCATCATTCCCGGTTTTAGCTTGGCTCGCTGAGGCTGCTAGACAGGCTTCTTTGTCTGAATGTGTAGCTTGTGCTGCAGCTCGACCAAATTTGTACACCCAGCCAGCTCCATTACACTCAGAGGACGCCTGGGGATTTCATTGCATGTTAAGTCTGACTATGAGAAAATATACTAAGAATTGCACTACATTAGATCAGGTATTCCCAATTATTTCTAATATAACCAAATTAGGCTCGTTTACTCCGGTAGAACGATTTGACTATTACTGTTTTAATTACACCTCAACTGCAAATAAAAGAGTTGCCTTAGGACAAATTCAGGATGAATGGTGTAATATCACGCAACAAAATGTCTCTGACAACACCCGTGTGGGTAAGGTGGCTCGCGCTGATCTGTATTATTATTGTGGTGGTAGACGTTTACTAACACATATCCCTCAGGATTCTGTGGGATTGTGTGCATTAGTACGCTTAGCTGCATCGTTAAACTTGATTGGCCCTCGTTTGGAAGTTTTAAATGACACCTCCACCTCTCCCAGTAGGAAGAGACGTTCAACGCATAATTTTGACCCCACTGTGGGCTCCACTACATATATTGATGCCATAGGAATCCCACGGGGAGTTCCTGATGAGCACAAATTAGCAGATCAGATTGCGACCGGTTTTGAAAATTTACCTGTTGTTTCAGCATATTTCCCAATTACACCAAATAAAAATGTTGACCGAATAAATTACATACATTACAATGTCATGCGTCTGTCCAACCTTACCAGAGACGCTGTTGAGGGCTTAGCGGAGCAACTAGCTCCAACTTCTCTGATGGCTGTACAAAATCGAATGGCTCTAGACATGATTTTAGCTGAGCGACAAGGAGTGTGTAGTATGTTTGGTGAGTTATGTTGCAGTTTTATACCAAATAACACGGCGCCTGACGGTAAGGTCACTAGGGCCCTAGAAGGCCTGCGCACCCTCTCAAACGAGATGAAATCCCACTCTGGTGTAGATAATCCTCTTGATGAATGGCTCTTCAAAGTGTTTGGCCCCTGGAAGCAGCTGATTGTGTCCATGTTGATGTCAATTGCAGTATTTGCAGCTATTTTAATCACATGTGGATGTTGTTGTATTCCCTGCCTGAGATCCCTGTCAGTACGTCTTATCACTTCCACTTTAGAGAAGCGTGACCCTGAAATAGCTCGTCAGCTCCTAATGCGCAGAGGTTATGAACTTTCTGATTTTGAGATGCAACCACGCCGGCGCAGAGAAGCATATTCTTCCGCTTGATGTCGACCTCTTTAGATGAGGTCGAAAGGGGGAATTGTTGTGAAATAAGATTGTGTTCCTTGTTGAATCTGACTCCCACTTCTTGTTTTACTTTGAAATTGACCCACTTCCCGTTTTACTTTGAAGAGGCTCCCACAGATTGATTTCTGTTCCGGTTTACATCATGTAACAAGATGTCACACTTCTGATTGGTTTGAAACTGGCCAATCCCATGACAGCAGGCTTAAAACGCGGTGAAAAGTTAGTTTTGCTGTGTGAAGGAACGCCCTGTTTTTAAACAAAGGAAAGTGTGGTCTCTCCTCGAAGCAGCCAGCCAGAACGGAGCAGAGACGGTCGACTTCAGATCCCTCCTTAACAAGGTTGTATCGTATAGTTTAGAATGGATGCGCATCCAATTAATTATATGTTAAAATAATGACTGCATTTAACTAATCCACTGTTTATGCTTGTGAATC
>NW_023619598.1:0-8968 GCF_014905685.2 Nematolebias whitei
GTGAGATCATATATGCGACTTTGGAGCGGTCGCAGGTAAACATGGAGGGTTGCAGTTGGAAGTGGATCTCGCATTGTGTGATGAATGGACGGCATTGGTCGGGTGCTCCAGAAAATGCCTCAGGTGGCGAGAGTCTAGGTTCCCGGGTAGGAGCCGGACAGGTTTGAACTGGTTCAGGAGAAGAGGATGACTTAAGTAAACGAACTATTTCCTCCATATTAGATTCTAGTTTACAAATTGCTCCCTCGACACCAGACTGCCATTCTGCTGTGTGTGAGTGGTCCATAGTGGCCCGATAGTTCTGTAAGGAACTCTCGTGAGGGTTTGGACCAAGATCACAACACAACAGACTGACGATAAATAATAAGTGTTTATTGTTTTTAGGAGGGAAGTGACAGCTGGTCTCGGTGCTGGTCTGGGTTCTGGTTCTGGTGTCGGTTAACGGCAGGAGCAATCTAAGAAGCAGAGAACGGTTAGTGGTCGTGCTGATTACCAGAACGTGGAAAATAGTCAATAAGGAAAAACCACTAACCGTCTCAGATGATCTCAAGGGTCCTGAAAGGTGGAAGTGTCCAGATCTGCAGCTGCTGGAAGGACTGAGTCCGGTGAAGGACGACAGTTGGCCGCAGCTGTCTGTGTGTCCAGAGTCCGTGATCCAAAAGGGGAGGTCAGGCTTTCCAAGGTCCAGTAACGAGAAGCAGATGTCAGGCAGTACCAGAGGAGCAGGCAGATCGGTGGTCGGGCAGGCGTGGGTCGGTACCAAGAGCAGATGCAGAAACAAATCCAAAAGGGCAATCCAAAGAGACGTGGTCGAGGCAGGCGGAGGGTCAAGGAACCAAGAGATCAGGCCAAACAAGAAGGGGAGGACAACCAGAAAGAGGGACAGGTAGCGTGGAGGGCAAGACAAGGAGTGAGGACTTGAACAGGGACAAGAGAGGGCAACAAGGACTACAGGCATGAACGCGAGATATTTACTGACTACTAAGAGTGTTCAACTATCGGGCACCGAAGAGTTGACAGGTTGCTGCTTATAAAGGGTGGAGAGAACAGGTGCAGCCAGTCAGAGATAATCAGGCCAGCTGGCTGCAGTGCAAACAATTAGTGCAGTCAGCCTTCACCAACATGCAGAGTGGACAGACTGGTTCTCCACATACACACACACATGAGAACCAGGTAGAAGGAGATAAGGAGTGAGAATGAAAAGAGCAGAACAGAACTGAGAAACCAGAGCTAGTGAACAGAGTGATAAAGATCTAAATACAAGGACGTGATTCATGACAGTTGTTTATTTCTAGGAATAATTATATTATCTAACTTATGTTCGTGTTTTTATTTGGATCATGGTTATACTTTTAATTTGATTTTACTTGGTCAAACTATATGGTCTAAATTAAAGAGATGTGTTCTAGCTTTATGGCCTGATTTGATTGCTTGTAATCTATCAAATGTGAACTTGTAAAATTATCTTTGGCTCCTATGAGATTATATTTAAAGGTCAACTAGTTAGAATTAGCAAACATTTTCTATAAACATAGTTCAACCCTGGAAGAAAGACACGCACACACTTTATATGACATGACATTTGAATGCTCGATAGGAATTATAAAAAGGTATGAAATATTAAATCCAACATTCCCTCTTTTGAACTCCCATATTCATGGGAGTTCACCCTCTTTAGGGATTTATCAATATGGACGTGACGCAAACTTACTGCACTCCCCAGGGGTCCTGGACCAGACCCCTGATCCAACACCTGTGAAAAGTACCACACACATAAACCTTTATAAAAATACAAAAAAGCGGCAACACCCCTCCTAGAGAAAGATAAATAAGTGAAACTCTATTTTAAACCACCTTTAAAATACCTCGTGGTATTTTAGAATGATTAAATGCCCAATTGAATGGAGTAAAATATTTGAATATTTAAGTTAATAGTCAAGTTAAGTTTATAGTCAAGTTAAATGAATAGTTAAGTTTCCAATTGAATCCACGACCCTTCTCTGGTTGTTTTTCTAGAATGACTGAAAGGAAAGACTAGACATTCATATTAAACAGGAAAAGCCAACACCCTCAATTTAAACAGTTCTATCTAGCAGGTCTTCGGTTCTTGAGCTTGTGGTGGGAGCCCTTGTTCGTCCACAAGGGTCCTTTGGTGCTCGGCGGGATTCGGCCCGCGGAGTTATCTTCATGTAAAGTCCTCAGCTCCTTTATCAGCCTGATTAAACATTCTAAATGACGTGTGTGTGCATTGGGACAAAAACTAAATCAGTTTGACGCGTCTTCTGTTCTTCACGGTCAGGGCTGGTGATCTTCGTCCTTATCCGATCCACCCGAATCGACCGACTTAGGCAGAGCGGAGACTCCTTCTCCGATGTTTGCTACTGCCTTTTTCCAACCAGAACAAAGGGGCAAAGAATGAGCTCCCACGAAGGTCCTGTCACCTCCTCCAGGTGTAGTGGGGAGCTGTCTTCAGATCACCCTGCATCTGGTCCAGCGATCGATTCCTCTCCTCTGCAGGGGTGCACTGGTGGGGTCGTACAGGTGCCACTCTCCTTCTGGGGACCGATGGCATGTGATGTTCTGTCCACCACCTGGTGGGGTCTTGTACTGTCCCTCTTTTCAGCAGGACCCAGTCTGATGTGAGTCTGTCTCCTCAGTCAGAGTTTCTCCCTCCTGGTGAGAAAAGCTGGACACCAAAGCTTGCAAATTATTAAGCACCCTGCATGGCCTTTTGATTATTTTATCTGTGGGATCCATGACCCATTTGTGGGCCTGGAAAAACTGATTGTGGTTACTTCTTTAGTGAATAAAACCTATTTCTGAATTATTGGACACCCTGATGGTTATTATTGCTACTGATAGGTGTATTATTACACTGTAATGTTATCCTAAAACAGAATTTGTAAAACTAAAATAAAATGCTATTCTTACATGCATCTATACACTTGAAACTGAATTGTGTTACATACTGGACTTCTCCAGGGATACCTGTGTGCTCTCGTCCCATCTGTCACCCTTCCAAGCCTTTGCCGTCAACCGGTCTACTTACAATTAAAATTAAACATACACAATACAACAACAATAACAATCCCCCACGCCGGCCCCCCTCCTCCTGGAGCCTGTGGAAGTAACTTCATTAAATCGCTTGCGCCAACAGCATCAATCAAAATACAATATAAACTTAAAAGTTTAAACAACTGACATATAACACTGTGAGAAAAAAATAATTTAATCTTCCATCCAGGTACCTGTCTGTGCTAGAGAGGGAGGAAAAAGCAATGAAGAAAAAGTTGGAGAGGAAAAAATAAAAGAGGAAGAATTGTGGTTAAAATACTTTGTTCATGAACCCTTTTATTAGTCCAATTAAACTATTTGAGTCCAGTCCAGTCAGTCAAGTCAGTGGTGTTGAAAAATACCAAATCACCCATTTCCCTTTAACCTTTGCTCAAATCCACCTCAGGCTAGGGGCGTCCCCCTTCCTGGAATCTGTACACATTACAACAAAGAGAAAAAGATGCTTTTGTTAAACTGATATACATATATACAAGTGCAATGTCGTTATGTAGGTTTCTGATTTATTCATTTCCCAATGTCAATGTGATTACCCTACATGCTATGATCTTTTAATCGCCTCAGAAGAAGTTATTTTTGTATAGTTTGTAATGATCTAATCATTGTATGAACTGTTTCCTGCTCAGAGCTGCCTACACACCTCCCCCCTTTTTGAAACGGCATTGTTTCAAATCTGAAGTATTACCATCTGCAATCCACTAACACCCAGATTGAGTATTAGTTACAGAACTAAAAATATGGTGTAGTTTTAACTTCCCACTACTGTTATTCAACCCAGGTTTTGCAAACAATTACCCAACTACAACCCAAGCTCTCCTATAAATTAGCAAAAAGTTAACCATTAAATAAATTTCATCCTTTGTATCAAACCAGACCCACCAAAATTAGCCCCTTCAAGGCAAAAACAATCATTTAGTATTATTTTAGAAAACATTAGTGAACTTCATCCAAGGCAGGTCTCAGTCACCGGTTTCTCTTGAATGAGACTTCCTGACCTGTATAAAAGGAAAGGTAAAAGTAATATTTTGCTCAGGGGTGCGGAGCATTAGAGGTAATAAAACAATTTTCATCTCAGAGCAGTTGGAGCAGGGCGAATCATCTAGCACTCCCACCTCAGTACTTCTGTGTCATGTTGTGTCACCTGTTTTAAAATGAGTCTATGTGAGTAATTATTATCAAAGCCAACTGTAGTTTTGATCACGACCTCAAAGCGCTTAGATGACCATCACAGACCAAATGTGGGGTTGACACATCCGTCAGGCTGCAGTTGATGTTAGTGACCTTGGACAGAGTGACCACCAGCTCTTCTTTCAGCCTTTCAGTCCCCAGATTCGTCTCCATCTGTCTGGAGACCAGTTCAGCTTTGTGCAGCAGTTCATATCTCAGCATACAGCAAGACTTGACTGGATGTTCCTGCTGTGGACAAACTCTAGGACCCCCTCTGGACAGTTAGTTCAGTTCGCTCTTGGACTGTTAGATCTTTGAAAAGTCACGTTACTTGGCTGAAAAGTTCTTTGTTGTTGTGTCAGTCGTGTTCGACTGACAACTTATTTGAACCGTCCCATTGGTCAGTTTCACAGACCCAACGTCAGCGCCCACCTGAACACATTTGTATCCGATCCGGCCCCCGGCACTCGAGAGTCCTGATCAAAACTCAGATGGATGCTGTATGCAGTTAAATGCTACCTTCTATGTTTTGTGGGCCTAATTAGACTCATCTTCCCACTCCAAAGTTCTGTCATCTCCGGCTGCAGAGAAGGAAAAATAAACCATCAAATTATTAAAATCAGATCCAACATTCATCTGTTATCCACATTAATCGTTCGTTAGCAAGTTTTACTCTGGAACCACAGCGTTTACCCCCAAAGGAGTCACTCTGGTGTCCTGGATTGTACAATAGATGTTTTAACCGGTCAATTACATAAGAGTGAAAGCTTTCATTAAACACTGAACAAACCAATTCTTTACGCCTACTGCATAAAATATTCCCCTCCAAACAATGTCCTCCATCTTGTAGAATATGTGTGTTGACACATCACCTGGCAGTGAAGTCCACTCCCAGGGCCACATTATCAGTCCAGACCTTGTAAATTTAGGCAGCATGTTAATATGTAATCACTTATATTTATATAACAAATCTGCAAATCATTTCCTCTCCTAACTATGCTTTCTCACTGTATCACAAACAAAATACTTTTAATACAAATCAATTAAGACTATGTATACCCTTCAAGACATCACAGAGTCCATTATCACTGCACAAAAACGTGTACATGCCCTTTGTTCACAAAGTACAACTTCTTAAACTCACCATGTACACCTCTCTGTTGTCCTTTTGCACTCCCAGGACCTGTGTGAAGTCTCAAATCATAAAGTTAAAGTCATGGCGTTTACCCACTAGAATTGTTGTCGTCCCATAAATAACCTAGTTCCTGCAGCCCTTTATACGTAATTATTAATTATTATCTACCTCATGGGTATGTTAATTCAATATCTGTTGGAGGCCTGGTGATTGTTTTTAAGGCAGAATCATCTTAGTTTCTGTGTCTGCGTTTAAACTGTTAACACTGTTTGTTTAACGTGATTATACCTTAGTGATAACACTGATTTGAAATAGTTGTTTATTTCTAGGAATAATTATATTATCTAACTTATGTTCGTGTTTTTATTTGGATCATGGTTATACTTTTAATTTGATTTTACTTGGTCAAACTATATTGTCTAAATTAAAGAGATGTGTTCTAGCTTTATGGCCTGATTTGATTGATTGTAATCTATCAAATGTGAACTTGTAAAATTATCTTTGGCTCCTATGAGATTATATTTAAAGGTCAACTAGTTAGAATTAGCAAACATTTTCTATAAACATAGTTCAACCCTGGAAGAAAGACACGCACACACTTTATATGACATGACATTTGAATGCTCGATAGGAATTATAAAAAGGTATGAAATATTAAATCCAACAATACCTGGATTATTGAGCATGGACTTTGTTGTTTTCAATCAGTTTGACACGACTGTCAACAAGGAAGTTGACTAGCAATGGAGGAGGTGGTTTGCCAAAGAAACCATCTTAGCACCAACATATCTGTTTTATCTACTTTGGAGTAAGCTGTTGCGGGAAGAATCAGTTTTGTGTTGTGTGTTTCCTTGACAGATGAAGCCTTCCGGATCAAATGTGAAATGTTTCAGCACACAAAAAAAGAAACTGTCCAGATGACCTGACTGAGAAATTTTGGATTGTAAACCTGGAATATTCAGCATTGACTTTGTTGTTTTCAGTCAGTTTGATAAGATTGTCAAAAAGGAGGAGGGCCAGCAATGGAGGAGGGGGCAGGTCAAAGAGACTATTTTTGCACCAACATAACTGGATTGTTCTACTTTTTAGAAAGCTGTTGGGGGAAGAATCAGTTTTGTGTTGTGTGTTTCCATGACTGATGAAGCCTTCCAGATGGAAGGTGAAACATTTCAGCAAGAAAAAAAAAGAAACTGTCTAGATTACCTGACTGAAAATTGTTGGATTATATACCTGGATTATTGAGCATGGACTTTGTTTTTTTAAATCAGTTTGGCACATCTGTCAACAAGTAAGAGGGCCAGTAATGGAGCAGGGGGCATGCCAAAGACACCATGTTAGCACCAAACATAACTGGTATGTTCCACTTTGGAATAAGCTGTTGGGGGCGAAATCAGTTGTGTGTTGTGTGTTTCCTTGATTTATGAAGCCTTCCAGATCGAAGGTGAAATGTTTCAGCACAAAAAAAAACAAACAAACAAAACTGTCCTGATGACCTGACTGAAAAATGTTGGATTGTATGCATGGATTCTTGATCTTGGACTTTGTTGTTTTCAATCAGTTTGACAGAACTGTTAACAAGGAAGAGGGCCGGCAATGGGGAAGGGGTGTGCCAAAGAGACCATCTTAGCACCAACATAACTGGTTTGTTCCACTTTGGAGTAAGCTGTTTGGGCAAAGAATCAGTTTTGTATTGAGTGTCTTCGTGATTGATGAAGCTTTTTGAATGGAAGGTTAAACATTTCAGCAAAAAATAGAAACTGTCCAGATGACCTGACTGATAATTCTTGGATTGTATACCTGCATTATTGAGAATGGACTTGTTTGGTTTCGAAACAGTGTGACATGTCTGTCGACAAGGAAGAGTGCCGGCAACAGAGGAGGGGGCTTGCCAAAGACACCATCTTAGCACTAACATAACTGGCTTGTTCCACATTGGAGTTGTAAGGTCTCTCTGGTCCCTCGTGTCTTTTCTCTCTGGTCCCTCGTGTCTTTTCTCTGGTCCTCGTGTTTTCCTCGGGCCCTCCACCCTTGCTGTGCCACCCTCTACCCACCCTAGTCCTTCGGGAGGGGTTTTTTTTGGGGATGCCTGGAGGCGTCCTTGGCCCCCCCCAAGGGTACCACAGTACCCCCCCCCTCCAGGGGGGGGGTACTGTATGGATGGTACTTTTCTGTGGCCCGGTTTGTGTCTGTTTCCCTCGTGCTCCCTCATTAGTTTCCATTGTTGCCACCTGTGTCTCGTCCCAGCTGTTTGTTATCACGTCTCGTCTTGTCCCTGTATTTAAGCCGTCCTATTCTGTCTTGTTCTTCGTCGGGTCGTCTTCATTGGGTATTCTTCCTTGGGTCTCCTGAGTCTTTCCCTGAGTCTTCCTGGTCCCTCGAGTTCCCCGTGTCTCTCGTGTCTCCTGAGTTCCCCGTGCCTCCTTCCTAGTTCATGTGTTTTGCTGTCCCGTCAGCTTGTTTATTTTTTACTTTTCGTTTATCATTAAAAGCCTATTTTTGTATATCTGCCGAGTTGCGTCCCTGTTCTACACTCTGGGTTCACTCCTGACACAAATCCTAACAGTACGACCCGACCAGAACAGAACCCAGCGGGCAGGGTTCTCACTCGGCAACACTCACCTTTTTTCTTTTTTCCCTCCTCGTGCCGTTATGGACGAGCTCCTCTCCGTCTTTGTCCTTTCGCCGTCCCACCGCCGCCGTAGTGGCAGAAGACGGTTCCGGAGGCAGTCTGCGGCGACCGGCCCGGTCTTGTCAGCCGAGCAGAACTTCAGAGCTGGTTCCGGTGTTTTCGTGGGAGCGGGGTCCGTCGCTTCACCTCCCAGGTTTCCGGTGGGGGCGAGATCCAGCATCCCACGGGAGCTCCGGTCCACTCCTGTTCGGTTCGGTGAGTCTGGTCCGGTTGACGTCACTGGGGCGGGTTCCGTCACCTCACCTTCCAGGTTCCTGGTGGGGGCGAAATCCGGCCTCTCACTGCCACTCCGTGTCGCGGCTGTTCGACCCAGCCTGGCCGTACCTCCAGAGAGTATTCATTGTGACTCCGTGGGGGCGTGTCCCGCCGCCTCACCTTCCAGGTTTCCGGTGGGGCGGCACCCGTCACCACACCCACTCATTCAGACATTCCCCTTTTCATTCTTTTTCCCCCGAAGATATTTTTCATACTAATCAGACAATTCTTGAACTATTTAATTCCGCTAAAAGAGACCCGTCCTCCTTTGATTTAGTTTTGTCCCAGATGGAGGATTTTTTGCTTTCTATCCCAGGCCTTTCTCTGCTCCCCGAATATGATTTTTTATTAACCGAATTAGAGACTCTAAAGACTCCAGTTACAGCCATTCCTGAGGTGGACTCCACGCTGCACGCAGCCCCTGAGGTGGGTCCTCATCTCTCCTATTCCGAGGGGGTCCCGGCAGATGCTCCTAATCTATCCTATTCCGATGGGGTCCCGGCAGACAGTCCTCAACTCTCCAAGTCTCCAGAGGGGTCGGCGCTCTCCAAGTCTCCAGAGGGGTCGGCGCTCTCCACGTCTCCAGAGGGGTCGGCGCTCTCCACGTCTCCAGAGGGGTCGGCGCTCTCCACGTCTCCAGAGGGGTCGGC
>NW_023619599.1:0-618 GCF_014905685.2 Nematolebias whitei
GGAGGCCGCGGCAGGCGGCGTAGACAACTTGGAGGCCGCGGCAGGCGGCGTGGACAACTTGGAGGCCGCGGCAGGCGGCGTGGACAACTTGGAGGCCTTGGGAGCCGCGTCTGGCGGCGAAGAGGCCTTGGGGGCCGCATCTGGCGGCGAAGAGAGCTTGGAGTCCACAGCTGTTGGCGAAGAGACCCCGGAGACCACAGCTGGTGGCGACGAGACCCCGGAGACCACAGCTGGCAGCGAAGAGACCCCGGAGACCACAGCTGGTGGCGAAAAGAGCTTGGAGTCCACAGCTGGTGGCGAAGAGAGCTTGGAGTCCACAGCTGTTGGCGAAGAGACCCCGGAGACCACAGCTGGCGACGAAGAGGACTTGAGGCTCTGGAGGACTGCAGCGTGCGACGACCATAGAGGCGACCCCTCTGGAGAAGCGGAGAGCGTCGACCCCTCTGGAGATGCTGAGAGCGTCGACCCCTCTGGAGATGCTGAGAGCGTCGACCCCCCTGGAGATGCTGAGAGCGTCGACCCCCCTGGAGATGCTGAGAGCGTCGACCCCTCTGGAGATGCTGAGAGCATCGACCCCTCTGGAGATGCTGAGAGCGTCGACCCCTCTGGAGAGTTGGA
>NW_023619599.1:718-8967 GCF_014905685.2 Nematolebias whitei
CCCTCTGGAGAGTTGGAGAGCGTCGACCCCTCTGGAGAGTTGGAGAGCGTCGACCCCTCTGGAGAGTTGGAGAGAACCGCAGATGACGTGGGAACCTGGGGAGCTGCAGCTTGCATCATGGAGTCCAGGGGAGCTGCAGCGGACGACGAAAGGACCTGAGAGTTGGCTGCAGGTGACGAGGGGACCTGAGGGTTGGCTGCAGGTGACGACGGAGAGACCTGGAGCTCTGCAGCAGACGACGGAGAGACCTGGAGCTCTGCAGCAGACGACGGAGAGACCTGGAGCTCTGCAGCAGATGACGGAGGGACCTGTGGCTCTGCAGCAGACGACGTAGAGACCTGTGGCTCTGCTGCGGCGGTGGCAGGGACTGACTCTTCTGCTGCGGCAGGAACTGACTCTTCTGCTGCGGCGGCGGCGGCAGGATCATGGTCTATTTTTGAAGTTCTGAGTCCAACAAGAAGCTGCTGATATTCCGGAAGCAGGATTAAACCGGGTTGGGATAGTAAAAACTCTTCGGCAAGGGTGAGCAAAAAATCTAGACAGTCCGGGTTATCTTTAGCAGAACAAAAAAGGCTTTGCAGAGTGTGATTTATTTGGGCTAATTCATGGGGTGAATACGTGATTGATGGGCCAGTGTCTTTAAGTGAGGGTGTGGAGTCAGGTGTCGCCCCCACCGGAAACTTGAGAGGTGGGGCGGCGGAACACGCCCCCACAGAGTCACCGGAAGAATGCCCCAGAGGTACAGACTGGCCGGGTTGGACAGCCGCGGCGTGATGTGACGGCGAGAGGCCGGACTCCGCCCCCACCAAGAACCTGGAGGGTGAGGCCACGGAATCCGCCCCTGTAACATCAACCGGACCAGACCCGCCGAACCGAGCAGAAGTGGACCGGAGCCTCCGCGGGACGTCGGACCTCGCCCCCACCGTAAACCTGAGAGGTGAGGCGGCGGATCCAGCTCCCACAGAAACACCAGAACCAACTCTAAAATTCTGCTCAGCCGACGAAACCGGCCCGGTCGCCGCGGGCTGCCCCCGGGACCGCCTCCTACCTCCCCGGCGACGACGGGTGCGTCGAGGGACCGGAACAAAACCGAACTCCTCTTCGATCTCCTCGTCTTCCCCCGACGTCCATCCCGAGTAGCCGGGCGAGGCGGACTCAGAAACCGTGGTGCGGTGGCTTCCCCGGTACCGAGCTCTGTCCTCCTCGAGGACCAGGAGTGGAGAGGACAGGATTTCCACCTCCTGGTCATAACATCCTTGTGGGTGGACAGGCCTAGTCCAAAACCCGCCGCACCGGATCGTGGAATTACTCATCTCGAGAGGCTCGGAGGAGAAAAAGAAAAAAGGTGAGCTGCCGAGAGAGCCCTGCCCGCTGGGTTCTAATGTGTGGTCGCGTCGTAATGTCAGGATCAGGTGGACAGGAACGAACCCAGTAGTGCAGACAGGACTCAACTCGGCAGATTACAAAAATAAGTATTTTAATGATGAATAAAAAGGTAACAAAACAATAAGCTGACGTGGCAGCAAAACTTACATGGACTCAGGAAGCTCAGGGAAAATTCAGAAGACGCAGGAAACATGAAGACCCCACGAATACGACGCGACAAAGAACAAGACAGAACAGACAGCTTTTATACAAGGACAAAACGAGACGTGATTACAAACAGCTGTGACGAGACAAGGGTGACACCAATTAAACTGCAGAGAACACACAAGGGAAACACAGACACAAACAGAGCCAGTAAATGGTACCATCCTTACAAGTTTGTCTTCAGAAAAATCAACATGTCTGCTTTCTGTGGACACAAACAAGCTGCTCCTGGCTGATGGTGTCTCCAACAGTAGAAAATGTTCCCTCTGAGGGTGTAGATGATGATTGTTGCACACACAGATACCTGGTTGTCAGTTTAATAGCACTGGCATATTGTCCCCACATTCTACCTGCAGGTCACTGGATTCACTGAGGTTAGGGTTGATGCAGACATCTGCACCTCTATGTCTCTTCCTGAATCTTCTCTGTGGTTCTCTGGGGTTTAGGGCTCTGATCATCTCCCTAATTGACATGAGAACAAAACATCAACAATAACATGGTTGTGTTATTATTACTCAAAAAACATTATCTAGGATGAGAGATAAAAGCTTAACTGGTCAACAAAATCCTTTAAAGTTTAACTTACCTCCACCATGCAGCTCCACTGTAGAAAAAGCAGCAAACTTTTAACAACAAAGTCTGATTGTCCTGTGGCCTCCACCTCGCTTTTCTTTTGTCCTCACATCAGGGTCAGAGGCTCCTGTGAGGAGAACATTAACATGAACAGTGAACATTAGTGAACTGTTTAAGCAGCTGACTGGATGGATGAGCAGTTTTACAAGCTAAGATTTATGTTACTGTCAATCTTTAGTTAGCTTCTGAGTTTAGCTAGCTACGTAGATAAAATAAATGTACACACTAATATCTTAAAGTTAGCGTTACATGGATCATAGTTTATTTCACTGCGATGTACGTGTTAAGCTGCAGTTACGCTAACAAACGTAGTTCACCAGCTGAAACTCAGAGATGTCCTTGGAGTTCTTTGATGAAGAGTCCAGTCGTGGAGGTAAAGAATCAGGACGTTCAGGCTCTACTCACAGGCTGACTTTAATGGTGAGAGGAGGAGGAGGGGGAGGCTGCTGTCCTCTCTCCTTGCAGAAAAACACGGAGCATCTTTCTGCAGAACGTGTTGTCGAAGCCGTTCGACAACACGTTCTGCACACGTGAACCCGTCTGTGGGTGTCACCAACACCATAGACATACATTACAGTATACGTAGATTAGGTACAACAGCTCTATACAGCTCCGGGTGTAATCTGGGTGTAGTCTGTTTGTCATATGTCTGGTGTTTTGCCTGCCTGCATGCTGAAACCATGTGACACGTTACAGCTGTAGTGAACTCGGCCTCCGGTCAAAACCTGCCTCTGAAGACCTTCATGGGACAGGAACTGTTATTTCATTGATTTGAATCCAGAAATACAACTTAGCTCATCCAAAGACTTTCTAATTGTATCCTGAACTAATCAATTGAAAGAACACTCTCTTTTTTATATTATCATTAATATTTTACAATGTCTTGATAATCAAAAGTGTGTTTAGTTCAAATCATTTTAAATGTTGAAATGAACCACTCATTTTAAATCAACTGTGAAACAGTATTAATGATTTTTTTTAATCCTCATTCAAAGTAGAAATCAAGTTAAAATGTCTGTTACAAAGTAATTATGCATTTTTTGATCTTCTGTCTGAAATGAGAAGGAGTGATGTTGGTCAAAAGTCGGAGTGTAGTGAACTTGATCTGATGTCAAATCTGACCAGATGGACAGAAACTGTTATTTCATTGATCTGCATCCAGGAATACAGTTTGACCCATCTGGAGACTTTCTTCCTTGAATTAATCAAGTAGAAAAGACAATTCTCTATGATCATTACTATTTTACAAATGTTTTGGTAATCAAATTGTGTTAGTTCACTCAATGTTTACAGGTTGAAGAGAACTACTCATTTTTATTTACATAAACAGTAAGTAATGATTTTTATTCCTCATTCTAAGAAGAAATCAGGGTAATATGCATTTCTTGATTTTTCTGTCTTCAATGAGCAAGTTTTGTAAGTGTGTGTTAAAGTTCAAGTTTCGGTCAACTAAAAGTTTACTGAAAAAAAAATGTCATGTTTAACTTTTACAGCAGATAATAGGAGTAGAGACTCCACGAAGTCTGAAGTTCTCCAATAATCTTTCTGTCTGTCACTAAAACAATCCTTGACTTTTCATAACACCTTACATCACAAACCACACCTCTTTCTGGTCCATCGACCAATCAAAAAGCTCTCAAATGACCCGGAAGTCGACCCATTTAAATGTGGCAACTTCCCAGTTCTCGCTAGATTGAAAAAGAGTTCAACATGGGAGTTTTCAGAGCTTGAAAGTTTTTCCTGGAGAAGAGTTCCAGACTTTAACTCTCTGAAGAGAGTTAAAGAGTTCAGAGTTCTTGGATGCTAACGCAGGCGTCTAGAATGCTTCTATTGGAATCCAGAATGCAGGGACGGTTTTGGGAATTATAACTTCTGTTTGGATAACCTCGCACGACTCTCGAAGTATTTTAGCTATTCTCAACGGAGACGCTGAAAGAGTCAAAGGAAGGATTCTATACCGACGCTGACCTATCATCAACCAGGTAAAAGTTCTACTTCGACCAAGCGTACCGTGACCAAGCTGAGAACTGAAGGAGCGTGCACGTTTCTGGTCAAACAGATTAATTCCCTCACACATCTCTCTGTAAGATAAATCTCCATTTTCCATCTTAAACTCTCCTTTCTCCTAAATTCATTACAGATATTTTAGAAATATCTGAAGCAAAGTTCTCAATCACCGCCGTGTGATTGATGTCTGCTGTTCTGCTGAGAAGTGAGGACAATCGCCGTATTGTGCCCATTTTCTGTGAAACTAGCCATGTTATTGTTTTCACTATTCTACCAAAATTAATATAAACAGTGTGCTGTAAAACGCTTTATTCTGTTTATACTACATATTGGTGGCCCGCTACGTGCTCATAAATGACTGTGTATTCGTGTAAAGATTGATTTTACATGTTGGCATGAAAAATAACAGTTTTGTCAGCTGTGATTGAACGCAGCGTGCTGGAGCTGCGCCGCTTGGAGCTTGGCTCTGCATGTTTACGCTGTGTTACGCTGGCGATGTTATGAAAGCTGAAATAGTGTCATTGAGTCTTTATGAAAGCTGAAATTGTACGTCTGTGGTGTGTGTAACTAAGCTTTGAGCTGTGGGAAACGTTTATTCTGTTTAAAAGGACGGAGGTTCTGCTGCAAGACCCGGTTTTGGTCCGGTTCGGTTCTGATAAGTTTGAACGAGTATTTTAAATAGATGTGAAACGTTCTAAAGACTGGACGAAGTCCACTAAGCTCAGAGAGTTAAACGTTACAATTTTTAACAGAAAAAGTGCATTTTGACAGTTTAAAAGACGAAAAGTTGACGAACTTATTTCAGGCTAATCTAACATGCTAGTTGCTGAAACGCTTTTGTGATTGGTTGAATTTGCTGTTGTGGAGCGCTCTGATTCGCTGAGAAGTTGAATGACGTGCATACGTCATTTCCTCTCACCCCCGTGCCGCTCTGTCATTGGTGATTTCAGTCACGTGACCCGGATATGAAAACTCGTTTTCATAGGGAAATAAAATCTGCTTTTTAAAGCTGAAAAGCGCTTTAAAGTGTATTTTGACACGCTGGTTAAGTTCTTCGAAGCATACTCGCTGAAATTTTGCCACGTTAGAGTTTAAAATCCGTCATTAAATGATGTTTTTGAACAACGCTAGCTATGCTAATTTTAAGCTAACAGCTAACGACCGGATGAGTGACGTGTCACGTCACTTCCTCCATGTCGGAAATGAGCTTTGCCGTGCTTAAAATCACTAAATAAAGCTGCCATAAGTCCCTAAAACTCATGTTTCATGCTAAAAAGTCGTGCTTGTTGAAACAACGCCACGTTTACGCTTAAATTCGTTCAGAAATGTTGATTTTAACCGAGTTTAGCCGAAGCTAACTTTAAGCTAAGCGGCTAACAACAGGATGTCAACCGAACGTCACAGGAAGTCGTCATAGACTCCTGCTGGTAGAAAGCTAAACACTTCCCCCTCCTGGAGAAACTTTAGATCACAGTTTCACTTCAGTTTTAGGTATTTTGAGTGAAATTAAACGTTTTTATTTTCTGTAAGACGAACTTTGAGTTAACAAACTTCCTCAAGCTGAATAATCACTGTTATCTTGCATTTTAAAAGTTATTAAGGTATTTATGCAAAGAGGCATTTACCGAACACATTTTTATTCACTGATAATTCCTTAAGAAAAAGGTACAAAATAAAATTAGAAACTTTTTAAAAGATACGGTTCAAATATTCACAGAGTTGAACAGTTTACTCATTTGCTGGAGAGATAATACACGTTTAATTGCAAAATCACTAAATAAGAGTAAACTTATCAGGAAAAAGAGATTTTTCTGATTTTATTTACCACCTAAACAAATACATCTTCCTATTTAATTTTAAATAGAAGTTACGGGCAGGAGAAAGGCGTACAGTTTTTCTGAAGAAAGACTGATTATTCCTCATCATCAATTTTCTTTTCTCTTTTCACCCACCTGGGTTGATGAGTAACTGTTTAAAATAGCAAATTTCTGGAACAGAACGGTTTAAAAAGTGTCTTTAAACTGATTTGCTGTGAGACTTTTTGGAAAAATTGCAGGTTTATTAAAAATTCAGTGCTTTAGAGTAAAATACACTAAAAAAGAGCTTGGTAACTGGTATCTGTTGAAAAATAAGCACATAAAAGTAACACTGCCAGAGAGCATTTACTTAAATATTCATGAATTGGGGTAAAACCTACAGAAAGGTACCCACATTTGAATAAGTTGACTTATAACAGTACTTCTGTGTAAACCCAAAAAGCTAAAATAGTGTGAAAACTCAATGACAACTTGAATACAAATATTTACCTGTAAAATATCTGAAGCTTGCAACTGTTTTAAACAGATAAAGTGCTACACAGTGAATGAACATGACAGGTGTGTTAGAAAAAGACTTTGATGCTTATGAGATGACGGACTGCCTGGAGAATGCGTTGAAGCTGCTGACAGCGTCCTTACATCCATATATGAAACAGGCAGAGAGCATGAACCCAAAAGAGTTATTGGACAATCTGAAGGAGGTTGCAGAAAGTGTGACCTCTACAGAAATTACAATGCCAAACTATGAAAAGCTGGCTAAAATTGCAATTTTGCTGAAAGAATCATTCTATACGGTTGTTGAGAAAGCTGATTACCTTGCAATAAGGTTAAACAGTGAAAAAGAGGTGGTTCAGAAAATTGAAGAACACTTCCTTCAATTTAAAAGTGAACACGAGGTCCTCATGAAAAAACATTCTGTACAGATGTTTCAATCACAGCAAAATGCAAATGCAGAAATTGATTCGCTGAATAGCAAAATACAATTACTTGAGGCATCACTATCTGAAGCCAGGGATGCTACAGATGTGCTTAAGAAAGATCTGCACAGACTCGAAGTGCATAAACAGATATTACTGGAAAAAGTTGTGCGTTCACGACAGGAATGTCGGACATCGCAGGAACGCCTGAAGGCTTGTGAAGAGGAACTGGCCGCAGCAACAAACAAGATTTCTGACGTGGGGCGAGTTTGTCTGGAACTCAGAGAAGACCGTGGACAGAGTTCAGGTCACCCACAAACACCTCAGAAAGACGTTGTTGCACATCCTGCTTTTTATTCACCCCCATCTTGGGTGGTAGGGGCAGTCCTTGACCAATCTGCACCAACCACACAAGTGAGACCATTGATATCTTCTCCTTCAATGGATGATTTGCAAAAAATCTCACGAGTTTGTCTGGAACTCAGAGAAGACCGTGGACAGAGTCCAGGTCACCCACAAACACCTCAGAAAGATATTGTTGCACCTCCTGCTCGTAATCCACCCTCACCTAAAATGGTAGGAACAGACCTGAACAGGTCTCCTCCACAAAACATGCAACAGAGTGCATGGAAACTTCCTCTTTCAATGGATGTTCTGCTAAAACTCTCAAAATATGTACAACGCTTTGTACCTGGACCGATGGGCTCATCTGGAACAAAAGCGTACCTCAGAGAACTGGAGTTCAGATTGAGATCTTATCCTAATGCTACGGTAGAGGATAAGATCAGTCTGATACGGCTCACTTCGGACAGAGAGGTGTATGCCTTCATCGAGCGTCTACCTGATGCAACGAGAAAGGATTACAACCTTCTGTGTGAAGCTTTGATCAGAGAGTACGACCCCTGCACGGGACCTGCTGGTTTCCCAGCCGCTGACAAGGTCAAGCAGGGAAAGAATGAACATCCAAAGATCTATTACAAAAGAATCTTCCAAACTTATTTTGGTTACAGAAATGAAACCGGAATGGAGGAAGAAGAAAATTTTAAATATGTTTTCAGCAAAAATCTCCACACTGACATACGCATGTCAGTACAAATTATGGCAAATTTCAGAGAAAAATCCATAAATGAGATTAAACAGTGTGCTATGAATGTGTTTGAAGCATGTTCTCATGATAAGACGCCCATAGAGGTGTTTCCTGGTGTAAAGGTTAAACCCCACTCCCTAGAAATGGAGGGAAGGTGCGCGCCACCTCCTCCTAAGACAGGCGAGAAAAGGCAGTATT
>NW_023619600.1:0-8963 GCF_014905685.2 Nematolebias whitei
ATGTTCACCCGGATGTTTTCAAGCTTGTCAATATGTCTGAAGTGATGATCCATTGTTAGGCTGATGGTCCTTCTTGAGCATGTGATACACGTTTTCAATCTTGCCACTATGTCCAAACAAATGTTTTCAAGCTTGCAAATGTGTCTGAAGGGATGTTTTCAAGCTTGCAAATGTGTCTGAGGGGATATATTCAAGCTTGCCAATGTGACTTTATGGGATGTTATCAATCTTTTCAATGTGTCTGAAGAGATGTTTTCAAGCTTGTCACTATGTCAGAAATATTGGTTTCAATCTTGCAAATGTGTCTGAGGAGATCTTTTCAAGCTTGCCAATGTGTCTAAAGGGATGTTTACAAGCTTGCCACTATGTGTTACGTGATATTTTTAATTTTGCCACTATGTTCACCCGGATGTTTTCAAGCTATGTCAGAAATAATGGTTTCAATCTTGCAAATGTGTCTGAGGAGATCTTTTCAAGCTTGTCAATATGTCTGAAGTGATGATCCATTGTTAGGCTGATGGTCCTTCTTGAGCATGTGATACTTCACTTCACTTCCGGCGAGTTGATGGACGGCAGCTTCCTCCGGCTTCTTTGCAGTCTTTTATCATCAAACTGACCCGTTTTTCGAACCGGACTAAAGTTGGTCCTCCTTCCAACCGAATTCGGTGTTCAGTGACTCAGAGAGCCGGACGGGACCGTCCAAAAATATATTTTTGTCCAGGACCGACCGGCCGCTCGCCCCACCGGTCACTCTGAGCGCACCCTGCTGGCCAGGTGACCCCTCGAGTTGGGGAGTTGACGCACGAAGGTCCGGTGTTTTTTCTCTCTCTCTCTGGACCTCAACGAACTCTTATCTGGACCTTTGTGGTTCTACCTGGTTCCGACAAATATCGCCAGGTGGTATTTCACTGGTTTTCTGCTGGACTGGCCCTCGTGGTGTCTTCATAGGTGTGGGGGAAGTGTACCTGTGTCCCTCGAATTGGACCAGAACCGAACCGAGGTGGCTGTGGGGATTTCGTCTTCAACAGAGCCGGTCTCAGCTTCAGTGAGCAGCCCGTTACTTTTACCGAAGGACGATCCACCTCCGTGGAGTCGTTGTGTTCACCTGGAGGAGACGCTCCGGTGCTTTGAAGCGCCGCCGGACCGGAGCAGAAACGCGCCGCCGGACTGGGCCGCCGGACCTGAGCAGCCTCTTCGTCTCTCGTGCTTGGAGCACCGGAGCTGACCTGGAGCAGAATCGGACCGGACCAGATGCCGACTTCAGCCTCAGCTTCTCCGGTCAGTCTCGCTTTTCACCGGGGGTGCCCCGTGCTGTCGGGTGCGGAGGTGACGTGCTGAGAAGCGGAGGAGCAGCGTGAAGGAGCAGCCTGAAGGAGCAGGGCTGCATGGTGCTCGAGAGAAGTTCAGAGTTTGTATCGGAGTTGCTGCAGGCCTCCATCCAAACTCACCTGGATAATAATTAATACTTTGCTTGAAAAAAGTTTTCAAGCTTGCCATTATGTCCAACGGGATGTTTTCAAGGTTGCAACAATGTCCAAAGGGATGTTTTCAAGCTTGCAAACGTGTCTGAAGGAATGTTTTCAAGCTCGCCACTATGTACAAATGGATGTTTTCAAGCTTGTGTTGGATTTAATATTTTATACCTTTTTATAATTTCTATCAAGCACTCAAATGTCATGTCACATAAAGGGTGTGCGTGTCTTTCTTCCAAGGCTGAACTATGTTTATAGAAAATGTTTGCTAATTCTAACTAGTTGACCTTTAAATATAATCTCACAGTAGCTAAGGATAATTTTACAAGTTCACATTTGATAAATTACAAGCAATCAAATCAGGCCAGAGAGCAGACTGATTAACATAAATAAAGCTAGACACAGCTCTTTAATTTAGACAATATAGGTTGACTAAGTAAAATCAAATTAAGAGTATAACCATGATCCAAATAAAAACACGAACATAAGTTAGATAATATAATTATTCCTAGAAATAAACAACTATTTCAAATCAGTGTTATCACTAAGGTATAATCACGTTAAACAAACAGTGTTAACAGTTTAAACGCAGACAAGGAAACTAAGATGAATCTGCCTTAAAAAACAGCATCACCAGGCCTCCAACAGATATTGAATTAACACCCAGGAGGTAGGTAATAATTAATAGTTATTAATTATTACGTATAAACAATTTAGACACGAGTCATTTTATTTCCCTAAAGTATAATAGCAAGTTAAACTTTAAACAAAAGCCGATTTCGGTGAACCAAAACTTATCTGAAATATAGACGCTAACATCCTTGAGGGGGCGGGCTAAGTCGTAACCATAGCGACAGAAGCTGAACCAATCAGGAAGCTAGCCTTCTCAAACGGGGATAAAAGGCCGGAAATGACGCACGCCCACCGAGCATTTTCCGGGAGGCGCACACGAGGCGGTTCGTTCTTAATGCTCCATTTATATGCATATATCTTATTAATGTAATTGTTTGTCTCTGAATATCTGTAACCCATGTTGTGTCAAATAAATCTTTTATACGAAGGGCGACGCCTCCGCCGTTTTGAACACGACGTGGTATGCTAACCACAACAAATGGTGACACCCGACGTGCGGCGAGGATGCGGCCTAGACTGAATTGGATCGAGGTGGCTTGCGGTGCACACAGAGAGAGGAACTGGGCCCATTACTTTCAGGTAAGCTGGTTAACTGTTTGGACCTTAAGGTCCGGAGTTTCTGGCTATTCGGCCGTAAACCAAATTATAACTAAATTAAAATTCCTCTGTTGGTGTGCATGCGGCCATCTCCGGAAAATAAAGATGGTTTTATTTAAGATAATTTCCGGTGATTTGTGTTAATCCTGACGAGGTGGGTTACGATATTCAGACGGTTTAAGCGCCGAACGCTTACTTAGACGTTTTTAGGTAGTTTTCACAAGTTTGTGGACTTGTGCCGGTGGACGGCGGAAGGCCTGCCGGAGTCACGTGGGTGACAACGTTTTCCCTCAAATTCAGCGGAAGTGGCCATCAAAGCTTTGATCTGACGAGATTAAGGTGCCAAGCGTCTCACAAACGTCTTGACGGCTGAGGCGCGGGTTTCTCCTCTGGTCGTGTAGACTGCGGCCTAAATTGGACTCCATTATTAGTTTAGCTTTGAGGGAAAATGTGAACAGAATAGAGAGTTTACCAAATTTCATGTGATCAGGGATCGCATTAGTTTTAGGACGTTGTAATAACTTTGTTTGCGCCGTGTTTTGTATGTCGTGTGAACGCTTCAAGGCCGGGACACGTTGGGAGAGACGTAACAAAAAAAAAAAAAAGA
The DNA here is from genome assembly GCF_014905685.2 of Nematolebias whitei. NCBI lineage: Eukaryota > Metazoa > Chordata > Actinopteri > Cyprinodontiformes > Rivulidae > Nematolebias > Nematolebias whitei. The sequence continues at coordinate 3,310 of NW_023619600.1, forward strand.
GGGGGGAGTGAGCTGTGTGTGGGCGGAAGCTCAGGGTTACTTTTCTTTTTTCTGTGTGCCGGAGAAAGTCCGCTTGGAGCCGTGTGTGTGTGTGGTAAAGCACTCGTGTTGGGGAAGGGAGCGTTTCTTTGTTCCACACACGAGGTGAAGGCTTACGCGTGTTTTGTTTTGTCTTCGTTTCTGCGTCAGAGGTGTCTTGTGTGATCGGTGCTAACGTTTCCTGACCGGAAGGGGGCGCTGTTGTATGAGGCAAGGGCAGGTCTGGCCGCTGGGTTGTTCCGTACCAGACTTGTGTTTGTTTTATTGCGGCTGCGGCCAGGAGTGAATGAAATTAACATATTTGAATGCCTGGGTGTGTGAATGTTGTTATCAGGTGTGGAACTCATGAATGTGGTACAGGTGAAACCTGTGGAAAATCTATAGGATCATATCAGAGGAAAATTGGACAACTTATAGGGAGTATCAAAATGAGAAGGAGGTAATTAGTTTGAGATCAGGGGGCCACTAGCTCAAACAAGCGGAAATGAGCTTTATGTACCAAAATTAAGGGGGTAGAGCTTGATTTTTAATGATTTAGGCTGTACAAGTTGGATTAATTTAAAAATATAGCTGATTGGCGTGTCACAGCTAAATGGTGTCTGATATGGGAACAGGGATAGCTGAAAATCTTCCACATATTTGCTGATAGCTGTCTGAGGCCAGACAGAAACGGAGATAGGAGCAGACACAAGGTTAAACGAAACAATTTTCTGTATGATAGGAAGGGGGCAGTGAACTCTGAAACAGAGGATGGTTTGAACCTCAAGGAAAGAGGGGACATCACGTGTACGAGCTGTAATTAACCAGGAGATGGAGTCAGAGTGAGTCAGCTGGAGAAGGTTGAATCATCTTGGAGTCAGCTTAGACGGTAGAGGGTTGAGATGTCAAGGCGACCGTGGTGTTGGTGGTAGTTAACAAATTAGTTTAACTTTCTTCTTGGAATTGACAATAAACTCAGGTTTTAAACTCAACTGAAAAACAACAGAATAAGAATAAGTAATAGACAAAATCCTTGACACTTGTAAAATAAGGTGGAGAGAAGGATTTTATTCTGGTCAAACAATACCTTACCGGACTCAAATTGAAAAGGTCAAATTCGTTGGGAAACTAAACTCAGATTGAAAAATTAGATTAAATTATACAGCCATAACTAAACTCAAATTGTAAATACTTGGGTTAAAGTAATCAATCTTAATTGTACTCAAATTGAAAAACTTAGATTAAATTAATCAGCCTTAAAAGGTAAAGGCAAAGGCCAAGGAGCTGTTTCCTTCGAAGAGCTGCAGGGACTAGGTTATTTATGGGACGACAACAATTCTAGTGGGTAAACGCCGTGACTTTAACTTTATTATTTGAGACTTCACACAGGTCCTGGGAGTGCAAAAGGACAACAGAGAGGTGTACATGGTGAGTTTAAGAAGTTGTACTTTGTGAACAAAGGGCATGTACACGTTTTTGTGCAGTGATAATGGACTCTGTGATGTCTTGAGGAGTATACATGGTCTTAATTGATTTGTATTAAAAGTATCTTGTTTGTGATACAGCCAAAAAGCATAGTTAGGAGAGGAAATGATTTGCAGATTTGTTATATAACAGTAAGTGATTACATATTGTCATGCTGCCTAAAATTACAAGGTCTGGACGATAATGTGGCCCTGAGAGTGGACTTCACTGTCAGGTGATGTGTCAGAACACATACTCTACAAGATGGAGGACATTGTTTGGAGGGGAATATTTTATGCGGTAGGCGTAAAGAATTGGCTTGTGCAGTGTTTAATGAAAGCTTTCACCCTTGTGTAATTGAGCGGTTAAAACATCTATTGTACAATCCAGGACACCAGAATGACTCCGTTGGGGTAAACGCTGTGGTTCCAGAGTAAAACTTGCTAACTAACGATTAATGTGGATAACAGATGAAGGTTGTATCTGATTTTAATAATTTGATTGTTTTTTCTTCTCTGCAGCTGGAGATGACAGAACTTTGGAGTGGGAAGATGAGTCTAATTAGGCCCACAAAACATAGAAGGTAGCATTTAACTGCATACAGCATCCATCTGAGTTTTGATCAGGACTCTCGAGTGCTGGGGGCCGGATCGGATACAAATGTGTTCAGGTGGGCGCTGACGTTGGGTCTGTGAAACTGACCAATGGGACGGTTCGAATAAGTTGTCAGTCGAACACAACTGACACAACAACAAAGAACTTTTCAGCCAAGTAACGTGACTTTTCAAAGATCTAACCGTCCAAGAGCGAACTGAACTAACTGTCCAGAGGGGGTCCTGGAGTTTGTCCACAGCGAGAACATCCAGTCAAGTCTTGCTGTATGCTGAGAAATGAACTGCTGTACAAAGCTGAACTGGTCTCCAGACAGACGGTGACGAGTCTGGGGACTGAAAGGCTGAAAGAAGAACTGGTGGTCACTCTGTCCAAGGTCACTAACATCAACTGCAGCCTGACAGATGTGTCAACCCCACATTTGGTCTGTGATGGTCATCTAGGCACTTTGGGGGTCGTGATCAAAAACTGCAGCTGGCTTTGATAATAATCACTCACATTGACTCATTTTAAAACAGGTGACACAACATGACACAGACGTACTGATGTGGGAGTGCTAGACGATTCACCTGCTCCAACTGCTCTGAGATGAAAATTGTTTTATTACCTCAAATGCTCCACACCCCTGAGCAAAATATTGATTTTAACTTTCCGTTTATACAGGTCAGGAAGTCTCATTCAGGAGAAACCTGAGACCTGATTTGGATGAAGTTCACTAATGTTTTCTAAAATAACACTGAAGGATTGTCTTTGCCTTGACGGAGCACATGTGGGGGGTCTGGTTTGATACAAGAGATGAAATTTATTTAATTAACTTTTTGCTAATTTGTAGGAGAGCTTGGGTTGTAGTTGGGTAATTGTTTGCAAAACCTGGGTTGAATAACAGTAGTGGGAAGTTTAAAACTACACCATATTTTTAGTTCTGTAACTAATGCTCAATCTGGGTGTTAGTGGATTGCAGACGGTAATACTTCAGATTTGAAACAATGCCGTTTCAAAAAGGGGGGAGGTGTGTAGGCGGCTCTGAGCAGGGAACAGTTCATACAAGGATTAGATCATTACAAACTATACAAAAATAACTTCTTCTGAGGCGATTAAAAGATCGTATCATGTAGGGTAATCACATTGACATTGGGAAATGAATAAATCAGAAACCTACATAACGACATTGCACTTGTATATATGTATATCAGTTTAACAAAAGTATCTTTTTCTCTTTGTTGTAATGTGTACAGATTCCAGAAAGGGGGACGCCCCTAGCCTGAGGTGGATTTGAGCAAAGGTTAAAGGGAAATGGGGTGGTTTGATAATTTTAAACACAACTGACTTGACTGGACTGGACTGGACTTATAGTTTAACCATTTTTTCCTCGTTCTCTTTCTCTTTTATTTTTTCTCTTTCTCTCTTTTTTCTTCCTTGCTATTTCTTCCCTTCTCTAGCACAGACAGGTACCTGGATGGAAGATTAAATACTTTTTTCTCTCACAGTGTTTTATGTCAGTTGTTTAAACTTTTAAGTTTATATTGTATTTTGATTGATGCTGTTGGCGCAAGCGATTTAATGAAGTTACTTCCACAGGCTCCAGGAGGAGGGGGGCCGGCGTGGGGGATTGTTATTATTGTTATTGTTGTTGTATTGTGTATGTTTTATTTTAATTGTAGGTAGACCGGTTGACGACAAAGGCTTGTAAGGGTGACAGATGGGATGAGAGCACACAGGTATACCTGGAGAAGTCCAGTATGTAACACAATTCAGCTTCAAGTGTACAGATACATGTAAGAATAGCATTTTATTTTAGTTTTACTAATTCTGTTTTAGGATAACATTACAGTGTAAGAATACACCTATCAGTAGCAATAATAACCATCAGGGTGTCCAATAATTCAGAAATAGGTTTTATTCACTACAGAAGTAACCACAGTCAGTTTTTCCAGGCCCAAAGGCCATGCAGGGTGTTTAACAATTCGCAAGCTTTGGTGTCCAGCTTTTCTCATCAGGAGGGAGGAACTCTGACCGAGGAGACAAACTCACATCAGACTGGGTCCTGCTGAAAAGAGGGACAGGACAAGACCCCACCAGGTGGTGGACAGAACATCATATGTCATCGGTCCCCAGAAGGAGAGTGGCACCTGTACGACCCCACCAGGGCACCCCTGCAGAGGAGAGGAATCGATCGCTGGACCACATGCAGGATGATCTGAAGACAGCTCCCCACTACACCTGGAGGAGGTGACAGGACCTTCGTGGGAGCTCAGTCTTTGCCCCTTTGTTCTGGTTGGAAAAAGGCAGTAGCAAACATCGGAGAAGGAGTCTCCGCTCTGCCTGAAGTCAATCGGGTGGATCGGGTAAGGACGGAAGATTACCAGCCCTGACTGTGAAGAACAGAAAACGCGTCAAACTGATTTTAGTTTTGTCCCAATACACACACGTCATTTAGAATGTTTAATCAGACTGATAAGATTCTGAGGACTTTACATGAAGATAACTCCGCGGGCCGAATCCCGCCGAGCACCAAAGGACCCTTGTGGATGAACAAGGGCTCCCACCGCAAGCTCAAGAACCGAAGACCTGCTAGATAGAAATGTTTAAATTGAGGGTGTTGGCTTTTCCTGTTTAATAGGAGTGTTTTGTCTTATCTTTCAGTCATTCTGAAAAACAACCAGAGAAGGGTCGTGGATTCAATTGGAAACTTAACTATTCATTTAACTTGACTATAAACTTAACTTGACTATTAACTTAAATATTTATTAACTTAAATATTCAGTTAACTTAAATATTCAAATATTTTACTCCATCCAATTGGGCATTTAATCATTCTAAAATACCACAAGGTATTTTAAAGGTGACACAAAGTTTGTTTTCTCAGTCATCCAGGTATATAACAACAAAAAAGGTTGAATCATGTCATCTGGACTTCGTTTTTTTGTTAAAAAGAAACGTTTCGCCCCTCATCCAAGAGGCTTCGTCAGTCTGAGGCCTAGCCATCTGGTATTACCCAGAAGCCACCCTGACTCTTGTGTTTCAAGCCTGCCTCAGATACCCCTGAAGTCTGGCCTTTTCACTAATGGTTTCAAAAATACAAAGTTTGTTTTAGGAGGCCTGGTGATGCTGTTTTTTAAGGCAGATTAAGGTGGTTTAAAATAGAGTTTCACTTAATTATCTTTCTCTAGGAGGGGTGTTGCCGTTTTTTTTGTATTTTTATAAAGGTTTATGTGTGTGGTACTTTTCACAGGTGTTGGATCAGGGGTCTGGTCCAGGACCCCTGGGGAGTGCAGTAAGTTTGCGTCACGTCCATATTGATAAATAAATCCATAAAGAGGGTGAACTCCCATGAATATGGGAGTTCAAAAGAGGGAATGTTGGATTTAATATTTTATACCTTTTTATAATTTCTATCAAGCACTCAAATGTCATGTCACATAAAGGGTGTGCGTGTCTTTCTTCCAAGGTTGAACTATGTTTATAGAAAATGTTTGCTAATTCTAACTAGTTGACCTTTAAATATAATCTCATAGTAGCTAAGGATAATTTTACAAGTTCACATTTGATAAATTACAAGC
>NW_023619601.1:0-8959 GCF_014905685.2 Nematolebias whitei
CTTAATTTCCCATCTTTAAAACTCTTCTATCTTGCCAGTAAATCATCCAGATATTTTCATAAATGTCTGTTGTAATTAAGCTGTGTTATTGCTTCAATCAGAATAATCACGTGTACAATGTTTGATGTTAAACTTTGATTCTGTTAATAAATGACCGCATTCATTTGATGGGTCAAAGAAATTTAACGTCTCACGTCACTGATCTCTGTCACATATCTGTCAAGTAGCTCGAAAAAGAGAGAACCCGTTTAAATTAAGTATAATATCAGGTACTTGAACTAGTCCAGATATTATAACATGTAGTGGAGCTAACGAAGCTAACCGACCTGTCTCACTACACTGGCGTAGGCCACAACACGCTTGTCTTTGTCGTGTATTTGGTACAGACCTGCACTTATGCAGTGAGTTGAGAAGCCCACTTCCAAGTAAAACTCTTTGTTGTAGTCTGGGTAGACTAGACATGGGGCTAACTTGAGCCTGTCTTTAAGAGCGTTCATTGCCTTCTGCTGTGTATCAGTCCAGACAAAAGGAACGTCTTTCTTTAAGAGTTCAGTCAGTGGTTTTACGAGATCCGCATAATGCTCTATGAACTGGCGTGAGTAATTACACACTCCCAGAAAACTCTGTAGTTCTTTGAGATTGGTTGGGACTTTGAGGTTGTCTAGGCCTTGGGTGCGAGTCAATTGTGGTTGTACTCCGTCTGGACCTACTAGGAGGCCAACGTAGTCCACCTTGGTTCTGCACCACTGGCACTTTGACAGTGAGATTTTAGCACCAGCAGTTGTTAGCTGATTTAGGACGTGGTCGATCTCAGCCAAATGAGAGTCCAGTGTTGGCTGCCTCAAAAGGATGTCGTCCACGTAGATCAGTGTCCCACGCTCGTGGGCGACTGGACACGCTTTGTTCAAAAAGATGTTGAACTCTGCAGGTGAGTTTGTGTAGCCAAAGGGACACCTGGTAAAGGTGTATTGTCTGCTGCCAAAAGTGAAAGCTAGTTTGTGTTGGTCCTCGGCGCGCACAGGGATGGTCCAAAAACCAGAGGCGACGTCGAGGGTCGAGAAGTACTTACCATCGGTGACCTTTGGCAGTTCCTGATGGAGCTGAGTCATTGGCCACCTGGATAAGGGTACTTGTTTATTTAGCTTTCTGTAGTCTATGGTAAGTCTCCACTTACCATTTGGTTTTAAAACTGGCCATAAAGGCGCAGAGTAGGTGCTATTACATTGTCTGATTATACCTTTGACCAAAAGGTCATCAATGATCTCCTGGACAGGCTGATGTGCTGCCAGAGGGATCTTGTATTGTCTGACAAATGTTGGCGGTGCGTTGGGTGGGGTTGGGATGCTCACCGTGTGGAGTGAGGTCAACCCACAATCTGTTAAGTCAGTTGAAAATGACTTTTCATATTTTAAAAGAACTTGGCGAAGTTTGTCTCTTTCTTCATCAGATGTCAGAGCGTCGGCTTGGGCGACCACCTGATAATCTGTGATGAGACTGATAAGGGTTCTTGCTCCTTGGGGAGCTCCAACGAATCCCTTTCTGAGTCGTCGGACCTGTCTATGGGTAAGACACCGTAGGTTTGAGGTCCTTGGTCGACGTCATCGGTTGAGAAAAGAGCTATGGCCTGTGTTGGTTTTGTGAGCCATACTGGCCCAGCTTCTTGACTCGGTACCAGGTTATCTGGGAGTCCTCCCAGAAATGGAATGCCTAGTTCAAAATCATGAAAATCAGTGGAAATCAACCATCCTAGCATAGTGTTTTTTGGGATCATCACCTCATCCGTGCCTGTGTTACACACAGCAACAGATGTGGTCCTGGAGTCAAGGCTCACTTTGTTTGTGGCTTCCACGGACAGTCCCAAGTTGAAAAATGCAGGAGAAGGTTGAAAATATGCCTGTTTATGGCTAATAGCTTGTCCAGCTATGATGTGGATTTGCACCATTAGGTTAATCACCTGAGGTGGTACTGTGGTGGTTTGGTTGCTAGCAACCTGGCAGGCCTCTGGAATGGTCTGCCCAGCCTTAAGGTTTGCTGTGTCTAGCACAGGAGGATCCTTTGTGGCTGGTTTTAGGGACCACAGCACCTTGTTGATGGTGTCCACGTGGACACCCAACCTTACCAAAATGTCAGAGCTTATGTAGGTTGCATGTGGTAAGTTTTGGATCACGAGAAACGGGTGAACCAGTTCTCGTTGGTTCCAGTTCAGTTTTAGGTTAATGACTCCTTCTGCGGTCATTACCTGTGAACTATTGGGAACTAATGGAAAGCGGAAAGCTTTTTTAATTAGTTCTAGACCAACGTGTTTGTGAACCAAGGTTTCATAGAAAGCTCGGTTAATTGCTGATTTATCTGTCCACAGAGACAGAACAGCATCGTTGGTGTGGGATCCTTGGATCTCTACACCTTTAACTACCAGTGGTAGGTAGTGTTTGGTGGACTCTGACTGCTTCAGCTCACAGAGGAGGCTGTCTTGTTGGGTCAGAGTTTGGACCACCGGGTGGGTCTCTTTGGTTTCACATGATGTCAGAGGAATACTCACCGGGCTCGTGTCCTCGGCTGAGGAGTCCTTTGCGCCTTCCGCGGTACCTGCTGTTAGGCAGTCTGTGTTACACTCCGGAGGCATTTGTATTGGCAGTGGTTTGCTCACCTTGGCCCACATCGTTTGATCACCATAATCTATAATCGTGTCGAAGCGATTTATAAAATCCTGGCCAACCAAAAATGGGAATGAGTCAACACGAGACACGTGTACCGGGTGGTATAGTGTCATTCTGCCAATCTGCATGTGAACCATTGCTATAGCTGTCAGGGTTGTCCTCTTCTCTGAGAGACCCTGCATTTCTATAGCACATTCTGTGAGAGGTATTATCCTGTTAACACCGGCAGCGGCTGTCCTCAGCTCCTCGAACAGTTTAGCTGACATAATTGTTATGTCTGCCCCACCGTCCAGAAGTGCTTCATGTGTGAGGACTCCTTTGAGTGTTACTGACAGGTACGCCTTCTTGGCGACCCCCCTTCTGATAAAGTTACACAGAAACCTCTTAGGTTTTTTCTGACGTTTCTTCACACGTTCAGCCTTGTCTGTGTAATCTTGGTTTGTCTGAACCGTCAGCACAGCAGTAGCTGTTTCTGAGTGTTCAGCTTGCGATGACTCGTCATCGTTTGTGTGTGAGTTTACCCCCCCTTCTTCCGATGAGGGGTTGTTGGAGGCCACAACAACAATGTCTTGGTGTGTTTCACCGACATCTGTGATGTTGTCATTCGCGCCCTCAGATGTAATAGTGATTACATCACTGCATAGTGCTCCAGGTTGGTTTCCCGTGTCAGTGTGTTTCAAAGTTTCTAAAAACCTGCGTAGTTTCTCTGTCTCTTCCGAGCTCAGAGGTGTAGGGCCTTGTCTCTGGAACCTTTGTGATTTTTTCGCCTCGGTTCGTTTCATCCGAGGTGGGGGACGGTTAGGTACGTCTTTTGGGGGTTCCTTTTCGGACTTCCCCTGATAATATGGGTCACATTGGTTCCCATATCTTTGCGTCCTACGCACACCCCATTTACGATAATCACGTTCATCCTCTGAAAGAGGAGCTTTTTTGTCCCAGCGTGCACCTTCATGATGCGGTTTGTTAGTTTGAAAAGACTGCTTTTTCTCGCCTTTCTTAGGAGGGGGAGGCGATGCACGCCGTCCTTCCATTTCTAGCGAGTGGGGTTTAACCTTTACACCAGGAAACACCTCTATGGGCATCTTAGCATGAGAACACGCCTCAAACACATTCACAGCACACTGTTTAATCTCATTGATGGATTTTTCTTTGAAATTTGCCATCATTTGTACTGACGTTCGTATGTCAGTGTGGAGATTTTTGCTGAAAACAAATTTAAAACCTTCTTCTTCCTCCATTCCGGTTTCATTTCTGTAACCAAAATAAGCTTGGAAGATTCTTTTGTAATAAACCTTTGGATGTTCATTCTTCCCTTGCGTGACCTTGTCAGCAGCTGGGAAACCAGCAGGTCCCGTGCAGGGGTCGTACTCCCTGATCAAAGCTTCACACAGAAGATTGTAATCCCTCCTCGTGGCATCAGGTTGACGCTCGATGAAGGTGAACACCTCTCTGTCCGACGTGAGCCTTATCAGACTGATTTTATCCTCAACCGTAGCATTAGGATAACCACTCAGTCTGAATTCAAGGTCATTCAGATACACTTTTGTTCCAGTTGAACCCATTGGGCCAGGTACAAAGCGTTGTACATATTTTGAGAGTTTTTGAAGATCATCTATTGAAAGATGAAGTTTCGATGGTCTCTCTTGCCTGCTTGGTAGTGGAAACCTGTTCAGGTCTATCCCTGCTACTTTAGGTAAGGGTGGAGGTGTGTGTGATGTAAGGAGATTTGGGTATGAATCCCAGTGTGTCCCCACATTCTGTCCATGCCTCTCACCATATTTCCGTTCTGCATGGTAAAGTTGTGTTTTAAGCGCGTCCATCTCAGATTTGCATCCGCTCAGAGCATTTGATGCTTCTTGCAACTGTTGTTGTAGAGCATCGTTGTCTGAGCACAACTTTTGGTACATGACCTCCCTTTCCTTTAATTTCTCCTCATATGAGTGAGCTTGTAAAGTAAGGCAATTTTGTGAGAGCTCCCTCTCACGTTTTAACTCTTGTGCACCGGTCTCTTCAGCAAGTTTAGACTGTGCCATGAATTTGAGATAAGCCTCTCTGTCTGCTGCATATGCTTTAGACAGCACGTCATTTTGTTCAACCTGTTGATCCAATTTGTCTTTGAGAAGCAGAGAAATTTTTGCTAACCGTTCCAGGCTCAGCTTTTCATTCTCTGCCACTGTGGCATTTTCTGCTAAACTGTTAAGTACCGTAGTTTTCTGAATTTCATCCATCTGTTCTAATGGTGTGCCAATAATTGGGTTTGTTAAAATATTTAAAGCTCCCTGGATGATGTCATCTTGTTGACTGTCATCTTCTGACAGGGAGTCTGAAAGGTCAAAGTTTACCTCCTCTTTTTCCATTATCTCTTTATTTATTTTATTCAAATAAATAGACCGGAAGATGTTGTGTTTTTAGGTGGTAAAATAAATCAGAAAAGTTTCCTTTTTCTGATATAATTACTCTTATTTAGTGTTCTAGCATTTAAACGTGTATTTTCCTTTTAGCAATTGAGTAAACTTATCAACTCTGTGATTATCTGGACTGTATCTTTAAAAAGTTCTTAATTTTTCATTATGCACCTCCTTCTGAGGATTTATCAGTGAATGAAAAATTTCTTAGTAAATGCCTTTCTGGGCATAAATACTTTAATCACTTTTTAAATGCAAGATAACAGTAATAACTCAACTTGAGGAACGTTTATTAACTCAAAAATGCTTATTTTAAAGAAATACGAGTGTTCAATTTCACCAAAATCCTAAAAACAAAATGAAACTGTGATTTCAAGTTTCCAACAGGAGGTGGCAGTAAAACCTTATTTTACTTTAACCCTGACACTGTTAGTGGCGACCAGTAGGAGTCGCGATGACTTCCTGCGGCTTTGGTGACATCCGGTTGTTAGCCGTTAGCATAAGAATTTAGCATCGGCTAGCGTGGTCCAAAAACACCATTTAATGACGGATTTAAAACTTAAACGTGGCAAAGTTTCAGCGATTAGGCTTTTAATAATTGGAACAGCGGTTCAGAACCAACTTTAAAGCGTTTTTCAACTTTAAACAACAGATTGAAATTCACTATGAAGACGAGCTTCATTTCCGGGTCACGTGACTGAATCAACCAATGACAGAGCAACAGCGGGGGTGGGTTTTATAACCTGACATCAGAGGAAGTGACGACAGACACGTCACTCGTCTCTCCAGCGAATCAGAGCGTTTCAAACAGCGGCTTTCGACCAATCGCTGCTCGTTATTTCAGCTAGCATGTTAGCAATTAGCCTGAACATTCCGGTCAACTTTCGTCCATTTACTTTCAAAATGCACAATTTTAACTGCTACAAAATATAACGAAGCAATTAACAGTGATCTGAGACGGAGCCCAGCTTTTAAAACAGCGTTTTATCCATTCAAAACACGACTCGTTCGAACGAATCAGAACCGAGCCGGAACAGAACCCTCTTCTGTCACAGATTAAACAGAATCAAAGCGTTTTACCACAAACCCAGCTTCAGTTACACAACAGATGTACAAATTTCAGCTTTTAAATGAACACATTGACATTATTTCAGCTCTAAAAACACCACAATTGTAAACTTTCTCTGAACACCACAGCTGCAAAACGCTGCGTTTCACACAGCAATCTGCACTCTTAAGCTAATTTCAGTTAAGATCAGATATGCCAACATGATAAATTCAATTGTTACACGAATAACAGTCCATTCATGATACCGAACGAGGCCACCAGTATGTAATGAACATATATACCTGTCAGATATTATACATAATTTAAACGGATTCTTTCATTTTTCTGGACTGAGTTCTATCGTGCATTGAATGATTAAATGTGGACGGAAACGTGTTTTATCTTTGACTCACCAACAACAGTGGGTCATTTATTTAAAACGATTTAAACGACATCACACATTTACATTAATTGGCAGATTGATTTCAACAACAGCTTAATTAATTAGCTTTACAATGAGAAACCATACGGCCTTGGTATCTCTTGCAGCTTTTGAAACCAACAGACACTTCTGAGAATATCTGGACTAATTACTGGCAAGGTAGAAGAGTTTTAAAGATGGGAAATGAGGGAGTTTAAATGGAAAGAAAAGATGTGTGAGGGAAAATGTGTCGACGAAGAACGGCACCCTCCATCCGAACCCAGCTTAACCCACGGTACACTTCGCAGTTGAAGATCAACTTTTTACCTTTCTGAAGATATGTCAGTTCTGGCGTAAAGTTCCACTTCAAGCCACCTTTCAGCGTCTCCGTAAGGATAGCAGAGAACCGTCCGGAGTAGTGACGGTACTTCGTTCAACAGCAGCTCACCTCACGGGTGGGCTCGCATGAGCTGTGAGCCCGTCAGAGATTCCACTCAGATGTGGAAGATTCCATAATCCCCACGAGACTCGGAACTTTGTTCTGCGTTCCGAACTGCTTGGAACTAGGAAGTGTTGACCCTTTTAAAGAGGTCACTTCCGGTTCCTCTGAGAACTTCCTGGTTGGTTGAAAGAACCAATCAGGGGTGTGGTTTTAGTGACGTAAGAGGTCACTAGAAGTCAGAAAAACAATTTAATGTTTAGGAACAGATAGAGAGATGTTTTAAGAACAGACAGAAAGATGTTTTGAAGAAACAGAGACTTTTTGGAGCCAGTTCTCCTTCTATCTATCTGAAAAAGTTAAACATGACATTTCTTTCCAATAAACATGTTTTTGACCGAAACTTGACTTCTGACCCACTTACTCCTTCTCATTTCAGACAGAGAATCAAAATGCATAATTACTCTTGTAACAAACATTAACTTGATTTCTACTTTGAATGAGGATTAAAAATCATTTATACTGTTTCACAGTTGATTTAAAATGAGTAGTTCACTTCAACATTTAAAATGGTTTGAACTAAACACACTTTTGATTATCAAGACATTTGTAAAATAGTAATGATAATAAAAAGGAGAGTGTTCTTTCAATTGATCAGTGCAAGACACACTTAGAAAGTCTCTGGATGAACGTAATTTTGTGTTTCTGGACTCAAATCAATGAAATAACAGTTCTTGTCCCAGGAAGGCCCTCAGGGCCAGATTTGACCTGAGGCTTAGTTCACTACACACATACACTTTGTATAGCATGACATTTGAATGCTTGATAGGAAATATAAAAAGGTATAAAATACGAAATCCAACACTAGTTAGAGAGTTTGAGAATACAGCAAGGAAGAGGGCAGACTACAGGAACCACTTGCGATTCAACCTCAGATGTCGAAAAAGTGGCATCATTCCCAAGAGCCTGGAACTAAAATCATCGGTCAGCGGGCATCGGGCAAGCAAGATCCTTCAGAAGGCACAGACCCAGCTGCTGAATGAACGGGTGAGACAGACCAATTTTACTATTGAGGCCTTGAAGGCCAAAGAAGAGCACATTAAACAGAAACTAACTGTGTCTAGATCAGACCACACTTCAGCAAGTGTTGGACTGTACAGATCAGGCACGCTTAGCACAGCATGTCAAGTCCAAGACTCGACAACAAAATAGGTTTAACTTACTAATAACTCATCAACACCATCAATATTCCAATAACAACACATTCAGTGTAGGACAACACTCCAGTAGTCAATTACATGCCAGGGAGACAGAAAAGTGGGTGAAGAATTTATCTGACAGACAGCTCACCCAGCCGGAGACAGAGATTCTTGCCAGGGGACTGAACTTTGCGGTTGCACCAAGTAGAATTCCTCTGGTGGAGATGATCACAGCCACAGAATCAGCCATCCGCAACAACAAAATGAAAGAGGGTGAAGCAGAACAGCTCAGAATCAAAGTTTCATCCTGCCTCAGCAATGCCAAACCACCACCTTCCAACATCAGTAGAGAGGAGAGGGATGCACTCACCACTCTTAGCAAGGACAAAAACATCATCATTCTCCCAGCAGACAAAGGAAGGTGCACAGTGATTTTGAACCAGAAAGACTATCATGAGAAAGTTATGACACTCCTTAGTGACTTAACCACTTATGAACCTCTGAAAAGAGATCCAGGAAGTGGTTACAAGAAGAAGTTAATAGATTGCCTGAAAAATTTGGAGCAGGACAAGGCTGTTGATCGTATTCTGTACCACAGACTGTACCCAGGGGAGGCCACACCTAGTCTGTATGGTTTACCTAAAATCCACAAACAAGGTGTACCTTTAAGACCTATTGTTAGCATGATTAACTCTGTCACTTACAATGTTTCCAAATATCTGGCGTCTGTACTCATCCCTTTAGTTGGCAGCTCAGAACACCACATACAGAACACCATGGACTTTGTGGA
>NW_023619602.1:0-7500 GCF_014905685.2 Nematolebias whitei
GACGCCTCCGCCGTTTTGAACACGACGTGGTATTCTATCCACAACAATCCCCACTAACTCAGGAGCCAGGCAGAAGGAGAAATCCCGCACAAGACAGGCTCTAGAGCAATGTGGATATCCTAACTGGGCCTTCCTGAAAGCAGAGAAGAAACCCAAACAGGACTCTAGCCAGCTATCAGGTGAAAAGGAGGAACCCAGACCCAGACCAGTGGTCATTCCGTATGTTGAGGGAGTATCAGAGAAACTGAGATGTTTATTTTCTAAACATAACGTCCCAGTGGCTTTTAAACCCCAAAATACATTACGGCAAAGACTGGTTCATCCCAAAGATCCAGTCCCCCGGCACAAACAGAGTAATATTGTGTATGCTGTTCAGTGTCAGGAGGGCTGTGATCAGTCTTACATCGGGGAAACTAAACGGCCACTGGCCAAAAGGATGGCCCAGCACAGAAGATCAACATCATCAGGCCAGGATTCTGCGGTCTACACTCATCTCCAGGCCAGCGGTCACTCTTTCAGGGATGAAGATGTTCACATCCTGGATAGAGAGGAACGATGGTTTGAGAGAGGAGTAAAGGAGGCCATCTTTGTGAAAATAAATCGTCCATCATTAAACAGGGGTGGAGGCCTCCGGGTTCAACTGTCCCCCTCTTACAATGCTGTTATTGCTAGTATCACTCAGCCCCCTGTGAATAGTAAACAGCCATCAGTATGCTAATGATCCATTGTTAGGCTGATGGTCCTTCTTGACCATGTGAGCAGCTGGTTTTGGTTGTCAGCAGCAAACTGGTTGATCCACTCTGAGAAGGTGCTATTTATAAGACTGAGCTGAATACAGCACCTCAGACTGAGGAAGTCTCTCAGATGAGAGATGAAACGTTTCTATATATTTTTTGCTTTGTTTTGTTTTTTGTTTTTTTGAATGTCCAGAGGACCAGATTGAACTTTTTTGGACTGCAGCTAGAGTTCTCACAAGATCCCGTAAATATCAGCACATCACTACTGTTCTGTCCTCATTGCATTGGCTCCCTGTGGTTTTTGAATTGACTTTAAAATTTTATTGTTTGGTTTTAAATCCCTGAATGGTTTTGCGCCATCATATCTATCTGAGCTTCTTACCCCCTACATCCCTTCTTGCAATCTCAAATCCTTAAATCTGTTATTACTTTCCACTCCCAGAGCTCGACTGGTGACAGAAGGAGGGAGGGTTTTTATAGTCAGGGCTCCTAATTTGTAGAATGCTCTTCCTTTAAATATTAAACAGACCTCTTCATGGTCTTCTTTTAAATCATTAGTTAAAACTTACTTGTTTAATAAGGCTTTTAATTTTGAATTTCTTTCTTTTTTATGTTGGTGAAGATTCTCAGTCATCTAGGACATGATGAATTCAAAAAGCGTTCAATACAAAAACAACTGGACTTTGTAACAGAAGACGTTTCGCTCCTCATCCGAGGAGTTGCATTATATGTTTTTGAAAGCACTCAGATTTCCACTTTCAAAAACATATAATGCAACTTTAAAACGGATTCCCAGCCGGTTTTCACACCTGATGGGAACAGAGGGGCCTCGACTGTGAATTAGAAGAACAAAGACCTACTGTTTAGGTTTTTAGGTGTGAACTGCCAATCTACATATGTGTGTGTGTGTGTGTGTGTGTGTGTGTCTTATCTCACTCAGCCTTATAACCTGTATCTCTCACTCACTCTCTGCTCTTTGAATTGAGAAAGCTCCTCGGATGAGGAGCGAAACGTCTTCTGTTACAAAGTCCAGTTGTTTTTGTATTGAACGCTTTTTTATGTTGTTATTTTAATTGATTTGGTATACTTTTGTGTTTCTGATGTCATTTATGATGTTTTAATTGATTAAAGTGAAGCACTTTGTAACATTTGTTTGAAAGGTGATATACAAATAAAGTATTATTATTATACAGGTCCTTCTCAAAAAATTAGCATATTGTGATAAAGGTCATTATTTTCCATAATGTAATGATAAAAATGAAACTTTCATATATTTCAGATTCATTGCACACCAACTGAAAGATTTCAGGTCTTTAATTGTTTTAATACTGATGATTATGGCATACAGCTCATGAAAACCCAAAATGCCTGTCCCAAAAAATTAGCATATTTCATCCCACCAATGAAAGACAAGTGTTTTTAATACAAAAAACGCCAACCTTCAAATAATCATGTTCAGTTATGCACTCAATACTTGGTCGGGAATCCTTTTGCATGAATGACTGCTTCAATGCGGCGTGGCATGGAGGCAATCAGCCTGTGGCACTGCTGAGGTGTTATGGAGGCCCAGGATGCTTCGATAGCGGCCTTAAGCTCATCCAGAGTGTTGGGTCTTGCGTCTCTCAACTTTCCCTTTACAATATCCCACAGGTTCTCTATGGGGTTCAGGTCAGGAGAGTTGGCAGGCCAATTGAGCGCAGTAATACCATGGTCAGTAAACCATTTATCAGTGGTTTTGGCACTGTGAGCAGGTGCCAGGTCGTACTGAAAAATGAAATCTTCATCTCCATAAAGCTTTTCAGCAGATGGAAGCATGAAGTGCTCCAAAATCTCCTGATAGCTAGCTGCATTGACCCTGCGCTTGATAAAACACAGTGGACCAACACCAGCAGATGTCATGACACCCCAGTGACTGTGGAAACTTGACACTGGACCTCAAGCAATGTGAATTCTGTGTCTCCTCTCTTCCTCCAGACTCTGGGACTTTGATTTCCAAAGGAAATGCAAAATTTACTGTAATCAGAGAACATAAATTTGGACCACTCAGCAGCAGTCCCAGGCGAGATGCTTCTGACGCTGTTTCTGGTTCAAAAGTGGCTTGACCTGGGGAATGCGGCACCTGTAGCCCATTTCCTGCACACGCCTGTGCACGGTGGCTCTGGATGTTTCTACTCCAGACTCAGTCCACTGCTTCCGCAGGTCCCCCAAGGTCTGGAATCGGCCCTTCTCCACAATCCTCCTCAGGGTCCGGTCACCTCTTCTCGTTGTGCAGCGTTTTCTGCCACACTTTTTCCTTCCCACAGACTTCCCACTGAGGTGCCTTGATACAGCACTCTGGGAACAGCCTATTCATTCAGCAATTTCTTTCTGTGTCTTACCCTCTTGCTTGAGGGTGTCAATGATGGCCTTCTGGACAGCAGTCAGGTCGGCAGTCTTACCCATGATTGCGGTTTTGAGTAATGAACAAGGCTGGGAGTTTTTAAAAGCCTCAGGAATCTTTTGCAGGTGTTTAGAGTTACATCATTGATTCAGATGGTTAGGTTAATAGCTTGTTTAGAGAACCTTTTCATGATATGCTAATTTTTTGAGACAGGCATTTTGGGTTTTCATGAGCTATATGCCATAATCATCAGTATTAAAACAATTAAAAACCTGAAATATTTCAGTTGGTGTGCAATGAATCTGAAATATATGAAAGTTTCATTTTTATCATTACATTATGGAAAATAATGACCTTTATCACAATATGCTCATTTTTTTAGAAGAACCTGTATATACACAGGTATATGTATATTTTGTTTGTTTTTTTAAAATACCACTTTTATCTGCCAAACCTGATATGTCAAATTACATGTCAAAATTCATAAATAAAGGAGGGGAAAAAAAAGAAAAGAAAATTAAACCTTCATCCTGTGCCCTGGATCCCTTCCTCTTGTCTCATAAAATCCAATCACTCTGCAATAAGCCCATTAATCACACAAATAATAAATAAGTCACTGTAATCTGGTCATGTTCCACTGCCTCTTAAAACTGCCATCATTAGGCCTCTTCTGAAAAAATTTAATTTGGATGCAGACATTCTTTCCAATTACCACCCAATTTCCCACCTCCCATTTCTGTCAAAAGTACTGGAAAAAGCAGTTGCTGCTCAGCTGCAGATCCACCTACAACAACACTCCCTGTATGAGAAGTTTCAGTCTGGCTTCCGTGCAGCTCACAGTACTGAGACCAAACTGCTGAGAGTTACCAATGATGTCCTCATGGCTGCTGACACTGGTTCTCCCTCCCCTCCTTGTTCTCCTTGACCTCACTGCAGCTTTCGACACTGTGGACCATAGTATCCTCCTCCACCGTCTTAATGTGGAGGTCGGTCTCTGTGACAATGTCCTGGACTGGTTTAAATCTTTCCTCTCCAATAGGCTGTAATGTGTTAGTCTTGGCAATGCCAAGTCCCAGAATGTCTGTGTCTCCTGTGGTGTCCCTCAAGGGTCAGTTCTAGGGCCCCTGCTATTTTCCCTTTACTTGCTGCCTTTAGGTCAAATTATTAATCAGTACAACATTTCTTTTCGCTGTTATGTCGACGATACACAGCTTTATATCAGGACTGGAGCATCATCATCTCCACTGTCATCTCCATCTTCACTCACTGCCCTCTCTACCTGCCTGGAGGAGATAAGGGCATGAAAGAATCAAAACTTTTGTCAGTTAAACTGCTCCAAAACTGAGGACATACTGATTGGCACCCCTCACCAGGTTCAAACATCAACTATAACGACTATTTCCTTTTCTGGACAAAACATCCCCCTCTCCACCTCTGTTACAAATCTTGGAGTAAGAATGGACTCTCATCTTACATTTGAAAATCACATTAAGCATCTGTTTAAAACCTGTTTCTTCCATCTTCGAAATATCTCCAAACTTCGCCCGTTTCTCACTTTTGCTGATGCAGAGAAACTTGTTCATGCCTTTGTCTCCTCCAGGCTCGACTACTGCAACTCCCTGTTTACTGGAATCCCTGGCAAAAACCTTCAGAAGCTTCAATATATTCAAAACAGTGCAGCCAGGATTTTATTGAGAGCTCATAAATTTGAACATATTACACCCATACTCCATCACCTGCATTGGCTTCCTGTCACTTATAGAATTCAGTACAAAATTGCTCTCATCACCCATCAGTGTTTAAACGTAACTTTACCAGATTATCTGAAGGACCTTCTTGCTCCATATTCATCCACAGTCACAGTCACAATCACTACAATCACAGAACAGTCATCTTCTCCACCTTCCACGAACTAAATTAGGGACCATGGGAGATCAGACATTCTTTGTGGCTGCCCCCCGCCTCTGGAACTCCTTCCCTGACTATCTAAGAGCTCCGCTATCATTGGCTGACTTTAAAAAAGGCTTAAAGACTTTTCTTTTTAAATTCATTATTATTATTACTATCTACACCTCCAGATGCAGGAAGAGAGCCACCTGCAGCATAAAGGACCTCACTCACCCACTACACACACTTTTTGCCCCACTCCCCTCAGGCAGGAGGTTAAGGAGCAATAAGTGTAGAACCACTAGATTCAGGAACAACTTCTACCCTGAAGTTGTTAGACTAATGAATTATCCAGGATAATCACTGTGAAAAATTACATCATGTTGCTGCTGATCTGTTGCATGTTGCTGCTGATCTGTTTCATGTTGCTGTGTTCGTGCGTGCTCATCTGCTCACACAGACTCATGTTCGTGCTGCTCTTCAGCGTATTGTTTTTGTACTTAGTGCTTAGCGTATTTTTAGTTATTGTTTTTCTTAGTTCATATCTTAGATCTTATTACTATTTTGCTTTTACATTTTATACATTTGTTAGATGTAAATGGGACCCTGTGTACACAATTTTGTTCCACCACATGTAGTGCGTATGACAAATAAAGAAACTCTGACTCTGATATACACACACATATACACATAAAGGCTGAAAGCAGTCAACAAAGAGGTTGATTTCCTACCATAATGTGGTCATGTGGTAATTCACCATCAATTGTTAACATTGTTAATGGGGTTGACAATAAAACATGACCTAAAAGGTCAAAAACATAAATAAAGTACATAGACAAATAAATATATATTATATAATTATTAATTATATTATATAATTATATAATGTTATATAATATTATATTATGTATGATATGTATGTATGATATGTATGTATTATATTATGATATTATATAATTTCCCGCTGGGATTAATAAAGTATTTTTGAATTGAATTGAACTGAATTGAAATTAAATTAGCTTTAGCTTAAATGGTTTGTAACCATTATAAAAAACAAACATGTATTCAATAAATGCTATATTTCATAAATATTTGACTTCATAATTCAATTAAGGCACATTTTTTAAATGTTTACTCAAAATCAATTAGCTTTAAGGCCAACAAAGGAATAAAACATTCATTTGAAAAAACAGTTGTGCCACAGGTTCAAAAAATATGTAGCTATCAGTATAATTTAATTCAACCCAAGCCAGTACTAAACAGTAAAACCATCACTGCTGCTGGAGCGGTTTGTCAAAAAGTAACAAAAATACCTTAAAATAGTTCAAATAAATTCAACCAAAGATGTCCTTTAATTACTAAAGGTATGGCCTTTTATTTGGCTTACTTATTGAGTAACTGTATTGGCGTATTAAATAAATACATGGTTGGGAAGTTCATATTGACCAGGGTAAAACCTTAGCCAAATCAGCTGTTAGCTCTATGGAGTCTTGCATTATAAGTGCTCTGATTTTTGCTACGGCATTAAAACAGCAGCTAACACGCCCAACAGTATTCTAAAACAAAAAGGCAATCACCGTCGAGTAGATGATTGAATACTTTCATATTTCACTGATTGTAGATCTCACCAAAGCTGTAACAACAACAGCAGAGTTGCACACAGCTGGGCAGCAGCTTGACACAGCAAGCAAGGGGTGGCCCGGTCCTGTGTTCTGTCGGGTCCGGACAGAATCTGCACTCGGTCTGAATCCGGACCGACCGAGTGACCTCTAGCTTAAAGCATACCTGCAGCCAGCCTGGTTGTGAGTGTCACTGCAGCAAGATATGTTCTCGGACAAAAACAAAAAAATTGTTCTGGGATCGGAAGCACCTGATTGGTACTGATAGGTACAGCTCGTATTCGACCATACCCACAGGCGTAGATATCTGTGCCCAGATTATTCTTATCCCTTGTAACGAAGCAGATAACTACGCATGTGCAATTTTTAACAAGAGTCTATGGACTAGATTCTTGCGCCCCCAGGGGCCGGAAATACGTCACCAATCAGACAATGTTTTTGAAAGAAACAACTTAACTCATCATTAACTATAAAATATTTATCTTGCACAACTATCCATCCATCCATCCATTATCTTTTACCCGCTTCTTCCATTTTGGGTCATGGGGGTCGCTGGTGCCCATGTCCAGCAATCACAGTGCGAGGAGTGGGGGACACGCTGGGCAGGTCGCAAGTCCATTACAGGGCCACATAGAGACAAATGAGACAAACAACTATTCACTCTCTCACTCACACCTAGGGGCAATGTAGAGTTACCAGTCAGCCTAACATGCATGTTTTTGGTCTGTGGGAGGAAACCGGAATACCCGGAGAAAACCCACGCATGCACAGAGAGAATATGCAAACTCCACCCAGAAAGGCCCCTGGACCGGGGTTTGAACCTGGGACCTGCTCGCTGAGAGGCAGCAGCTCTACCAGTTGTGCCACCATGCTGCCC
>NW_023619603.1:0-8955 GCF_014905685.2 Nematolebias whitei
CATGGATACTTGACCTGGAGAAATGTTGAACCCAAGGAATGAGGTGGACACTTGGTGGAAAGCACACTCCTCTGCCTTGACAAACAAGTTGTTCTGTAAAAGGCGGGTTAAGACAGCTCTGACATGGCGACGGTGAGAAATGCTATCTTGTGAAAAGATAAGTATGTCATCAAGGTAAACAAAAGCGTAAATGTTAATCATGTCACGAAGGACATCATTAACCAGGGCTTGGAAAACGGCAGGAGCGTTGGTGAGGCCGAATGGCATAACAAGATATTCATAATGGCCATCTGCGGTATTAAAAGCCGTCTTCCATTCATCTCCCCGCCGTATCCTGACCAAATGGTAAGCGTTGCGAAGATCCAGTTTGGTGAATATCTTAGCATTTTGGATTATATCAAAAGCAGAGTTCATGAGGGGCAGAGGATACTTGTTCTTTATGGTTATTTTGTTAAGTTCTCTATAGTCAATGCATGGACGAAGTGACCCATCTTTCTTCCCTACAAAGAAAAAACCTGCACCAGCGGGGGATGCTGAAGGTCTAATGATACCAGCTTGGAGGGACTCTGTTATATATTTCCTCATGGACTCTTGCTCGGGACCAGACAAAGAATATAATCTACCCCGAGGGGGGGTAGAACCTGGGATCAGGTCAATACCACAATCGTATGGACGATGTGGCGGAAGGGACGTAGCTTTTGATTTATTAAAGACCTCTTTCAAATCATGGTACTCTTTAGGTACCTGACTTAGATTAGGATAGGTCTCCTCATTGGCTGTGACAAGGGCTGGTGAACTGGGTTGGCTCTGAATACATGTAGAATAACACTCATTAGCCCATCCTACAATCTCTTGGTTCCTCCAATCGATTTGGGGGGTTGTGTTTGCGTAACCAAGTGGAACCTAAAACCACTGGGAGTTGGGGTGAATCAATAACAATGAATCTGATCAGTTCCGAATGGTTGTTGGCCGACACCATGGTGACTGGAACAGTTTCAAGACTAGATTGACTTAAAGGATGACCATCTAAAGCGAGGACCTTATGGTTGTTAGGTGATGGAACAATGGTCAGATCTATGGATTTGGCAAAGGTTTTATCAATGAATTCCGTGTCGGCCCCTGAATCAATAAAAGCTGAGACGATGACGGGTTGACCACCCTTTATTATGAACTTGACCTTGGACTTGGACATGATAGGTGGAGAGGACTTGATCTTATGACTAAGACTCAACAGGAGCCTCTCTTCTCCTGCTGAGCCTGGTCTTTTACTGGACAATGATGACAATCATGACCGCCTTGACCACAATAAAAACAGAGATGGTACCTCCTCCGACGTTCTCGTTCCTGGGTGGTCAGACGACTTCTTCCTAGTTGCATGGGTTCCGTAGCATACAGAGGATCCTGAGGGCTCTTGGTTTGTTCCGTTTTAGGTTCATGATCCACAAGGTGATGTCTGGTTCTGGACATGGCCTTGCCTCGACTCTGTTCACGGTCACGCTCACGCAGGCGAAGGTCAACACGGGTGGCCACCTCCTCCAGCTGGCGTAGGGATGAGGGATAGTCCATTGTTGCCAGCACATCCTTAACATCTTCATTAAGCCCCCTGAAGAAGGCGTCAGTGAGTGCGTGTTCATCCCAATGACTGTCTGCTGAAACAGAGTGAAAGTGAATGATGTATTTGGTTACAGAATCCTTGCCTTGTTTAATATCAAAAATTCTTCGGGCTGCCTCTCTCTCAGGGAGGATGGGGTCAAAAACCCGACACAACTCTTTGGAAAATTCAGAAAAATTACGACATACCACGCCACCTTTTAACCATTCAGAAGTGCCCCACGTCTTGGCTCTTCCAGCGAGAAGTGAGACAGCATAAGCTACTTTAGCATGCTCAGTGGGAAAACATGAAGGTTGCAATTGAAATTGAATGTCACACTGAGTCAAAAATGGTCGACATTGCTCAGGCTCACCTCTGAAATGTTCAGGGGGGGCTAACCGTGGTTCTCTTGGTGCAGGAGTCAACAGGGTTTGGTTGATGACTTGGTTTGACTGTTGGGACAAAGCTTGAAGAGAAACAACCATTTCCTGAAGCCCTTTCTCAAGTTTACTAACAGCCCCTTCTACCTTAGAGCACCACTCTCGGGTTGGTGTTGGATCCATAATGGCCAGATTCTACTGTCATGAACCAGAGGCCGGATCGCAAACAACAACAACAACCACTGAGAGGGTTAAAATATTTATTGTGAAATAAAGTAAAACTCTGGAGTAGGTCCTGTTCTGGGCTGGTTCCGATCTTCTGATTGGTAGTTCGTGATTGGGTAGTGTTGTAGTGGCGGGCTGCCAGTAGAAGTAGAACTGATGTTAAGGTCCACTGGAACGGAGTCCAACAGGCTTGCAACTAAAAGATAAAGGTTAGTAGATGCAGGGGGAAAGAGACTAATTGGGGAAATGAATCTGTGGGAATCAGATTCAGGGATAAGGATAAGTCCGTGATACAGAATGAGCTTGACCTTTAATCCATGATCCAAAAAACAGTCAGAAGGGAAAGGCAGAGTTCATACCGTGAAGTCAGTTGTTCAGCAGAAGTATCCAGTACGTGATCCAAAAAGAGAGTCAAAAAACAAGAGCATGAGTCGGTACCTGATCAGATGAGCAAAAGCAGACGAGGGCTGAGGCAAAAGCGTGGTTGTGGTCAAGGCAAGGGTCATGAACATGATGAGTCAATCAATGGAATGCTGGAAAGTCTACTGCTGATGAGACAGGATAGAGAATCTGGCCCAGACTGAGAGGAATGAGTGAACTTAAGTACTGACTGGACCAGGTGGTGGAGCTGTGGGATAATGAGCGGTGACAGGTGACATGAGTTGAGTGATTACTGAGTGTGCAGCATGACAGAGGAGCTGACAGAGAGCAGAGCTATGACACATAAATACCTTAATCACTTTTTAAATGCAAGATAACAGTGATAATTCAACTTGAGGAAAGTTTATTAACTCAAAAATTTGTCTTACAGAAATAAACACGTTTAATTTCACTCAAAATAACCTAAAAACGAAGTGAAACTGTGATATCAAGTTTCCACAGGAGGGGGTACTGTTTAGCTTTTTACCAGCAGGAGCGTATGACAACTTCCTGTGGACGTTCTGTTGACATCCTGTCGTTAGCCGCTTAGCTTAAAATTAGCTTCGGCTAAACTCGGTTAAAATCAACATTTCTGAACGGATTTCAAGCTAAAACGTGGCGTTCTTTCAACAAGCACAACTTTTTTGCATGAACATGTTTTTTGGGGACATGTGGGAAGTTTTAATTAGTGATTTTAAGCACAGAAAAAGCTTCGGTGCAACCGAGCTTTAAAATCTGACATGGAAGAAGTGACGTGACACGTCACTCATCCGGTCGTTAGCTGTTAGCTTAAAATTAGCATCGGCTAGCGTGGTCCAAAAACACCATTTAATGACGGATTTCAAACTGAAACTTGGCAAAATTTCAGTGATTAGGCTTCAAAGAAATGGGCAGTGGATCAGAATGCAACTTTAAAGCGTTTTTCAACTTTAAAAAGCAGATTGAAATTCCCTAAGAAGACGAGCTTCATTTCCGGGTCACGTGACTGAATCTACCAATGATAGAGCAGCAACGGGTGGGTTCTTATACCGCTGACTCAGAGGAAGTGACGCAGGCACGTCACTCACTTCTCAGCGAATCACAGCGTCCCAACTCAGCCGTTTTCAACCAATCACGGATCGTTTTTCCAGCTAGCATGTTAACCTTAGCCTGAACAAGTCCGTCAACTTTTCGTCTTTTAAACTGTCAAAATGCACTATTTTCTGTTAAAAATGTAACGAATCAAGCTCTGAAAGCTTCACTGAGACTTCGCCCAGTCCTCAAAACGTTTCTCCATCTATTTAAAACAACTCGTTCGAATTTTTCAGAACCGAACCGGACCAAAACCGGGTCGGCAATAGAACCTCCGTCCGTTTAAACAGAATAAACGTTTTAACTCAAACCCAGCTTATGTTACACAACAGATGTACAATTTCAGCTTTCATAAAGACATATTGACTCACAATATCAGCTTCAAAGCATCTCTAGCTGCGAGCATAGCTGTATTTTCTCCAAGCATCGCAGCTCAGCACGCTGCGTTCACAGCAGCTGATTCTCTGCACTTTTCATGCCAACATGTAATATTCAATTGTCACACGAATACAGTCCATTTATGAACCGTACGAGGCCACCAGATATAGTACAAACGTACGGACGGGCCACCAGATATAGTATGTACATATGCTGATATATTCATACTGTTAAAACGGATTCTTTCATTTTTCTGGACTGTATAATGACGTGCATCTGAATTAATAAAATGTGGACGGAAACGTTAATTATCTTTGACTCACCAACGACAGTGGGCCATTTATTAACAGAATCAAGTTTAACACATCACACATTTACATTAATTGGCAAAATTGAAAATAACGACAGCTTATTAATCAGTTTAGCAAGGAGTAAACAACACAGCGATTGTTTTCTCACTTCCAGCAAAACAACAAACGTCAACCACACTAAAAAACTTTGCTTCAGACATTTCTAAAAATATCTGGACTGATTTTTAGCAGATAGAAGAATTTTAAAGATGGAAAGATGAAGTTTATCTTGAGAGAGATATGTGAGGGAATTTGTCTGTTTTAACCAGAACATGCACGCTCCTTTGGACAAGCTTATCCCAACGGTACACTTTGGTTGAAGATCGACTTTTACCTTTCTGAAGATATGTCAGTTCCGGTGTAAAGTTCCACTTCGAGCCACTTTTCAGCGTCTCCGTAAGAACAGCTAAACCTCCGGAGTCGTGAGATCATCCAGGACAGACTTTCATAATTCCCAAATCTTCTCTGGTTCAGCTTGATTTTCTTTCTCTCATCAGCATCCTGAATTCCAGCCTTCATGAACTCTGGAACTGCTGAAACTAGGAAGTGCTGCACCTTTTAAGAAGGGTCACTTCCTGTTCATTTGAGAACTTTCTGATTGGTCGATTGACCAAAACAGAGGTGTGTTTTGTGATGTAAGGTGTTATGATATACATTTGGAGAATGAGAGATGGCGCTAGTGTGTGTGGCTTGCCGTCTCTCGCTGTTTGTGTTCGTGCTGTTTTTGTTTTTTATCATCAGTGCCAGTTCTCTGCTTGTGTATGATCGCCAAACATTGTTGGATCTTCGTCTCTCTGCCAAGGATTTAGTGAAATTCGACACTGATTGTGGTGTTCACACGACGTTTCAGCAGTTTTCCTTCACCAGTCGGACACCTGTTCACCTCTGCCACACCCACGCTCCTCTCCCTCGGCGTAAACGCCGGCGCCGCCGGGGCAAACGCAGCGGACGACTGTTAAAGATTAAAGCTTTCTTGGCACGATTTCCTGTGGTCTCCCGGAGGAGAAATGGAGTGGTACCTGGTCTCTTTCTGAGCCCGCGGTCGCTGGACCCTGCTGACAGCTGGCTGGTGTGTGCTGTCAGTTCGGATGACGTGGTCCGCCCCCGCGGCCCCTGCTCTCCCCGTCCTCGCCGGCGTGGTGTAAATCTCCGCCATCTACGAGCCCTGCGTCAGGCTCCACAGACAGCTGCAGCTTCGGATGCACCGGCCCCTGCCAGGTTTGGCCTTGTTAATGCAAGATCACTGTCAAATAAAACTTTCATCTTGAGGGATTTCTTCATGTCCCGTGATCTGGATTTTCTCTGCGTAACGGAGACATGGCTGAGAACCGGCGAGCCCACCGCTCTTATTGAACTGTCACCACCTGACTGCTGCTATTTTAATTCCCCGCGCCTGTCGGGTCAGAAAGGAGGAGGAATAGCAGTTGTTTTTAAAAATGATTTTAAATGCCGGCAGATCAGCCTGCAGTCTTCTTTTACAAGTTTTGAACACTGCTCATTTGAAATCGGCCGCGCTCATGTTATCTTGTGTGTCGTCATCTATCGGTCACCCAAGCACAATAAGGATTTTATAAATGACTTTTCAGAATTTCTGGCTGACATCCTGCCCAAATATGATTATTTTCTCATTCTTGGAGATTTTAATATTCGCGTCTGCTGCCCAGAAGAGCCGATCTCCAGGAGCTTTTTAAATGTTATTGACTCTTTTAACTTTGTGCAGTCTGTGTCTGGTCCTACTCATGAACTCGGGCACACACTTGACTTGGTCCTGTCTCATGGTCTGGATGTTTCCAACTTGGACATATGTGATGCTGTTTTTTCAGATCATATGCCCATCCTATTTGACATTCCCACTCACTGTCCAGTTAAAGTGCGTGCTCCTCCTCAGCGCTGTCGCATGTTTAACTCCTCCTCTCCAACCTTGTTCTCCTCCACTTTTCTTGGTCTCTGCGATGATAACTCTAAAGACTCTCTTTGTTTAAATATTGATGAACTGGTTTCCAGCTTCCACTCTGTCTGTTTACAACCACTGGACACGATCGCTCCTTTGAAGAACCGGCGCACCAAACCTACCCCCGAACCCTGGCTGGGTGACGTCACGCGCGCTGCCAGGCACGAGTGCAGAAAAGCGGAGCGCAGGTGGAAAAAGGACAGATTACATGTTTCTTTTAATATTCTCAAAGAGAGTCTGTTACATTATCAGAAAACTGTAAAAGCCGAAAAGAACAAATATCTCTCAGGCATAATTTCTTCTAACTGTAACAACCCCAGAGTTTTGTTCAAAACCATAGATATTGTTCTCCATGCTCCCAAGTCTGTTGGTTTTGATGCCTCCACTGAAATCTGTGAAAGTTTCCTCCACTTCTTCACTGATAAAATTGTGTCAACCAGAGCTTGTATTTCTCAGCCTTCCTATGATCCTTCTATTCCTCTACACCACTCATCTGTTTTTGATCAGTTTGAGCCGGTTTCCTTCTCTTTTCTACAGGACACAGTTGATCATATGAGGCCCTCTGGTTCTCCTGCAGACTCCATCCCACCTCGTTTGTTTAAGGAGGTTTTTTCCACTATTGAACCAAGAGTACTTCAGATTATCAATAGCAGTCTTTCCTCTGGTATAGTACCTGAGGCTTTTAAACATGCATTTGTTTGCCCTCTACTCAAAAAAACAGGTCTTGACCCCTCCCTCTGCTCCAATTTCAGGCCTATCTCTAATCTCCCATTTATTTCAAAACTATTAGAGAAGGTTGTTTACCACCAGTTGTTACCATTTTTAGAGGACCATGGTATCACTGAGCCGTTTCAGTCTGGGTTTAAAGCCTGCCACAGTACAGAGAGTGCACTTTTGAGGGTTTCAAATGATATATTCTTGTCCACAGACTCCGGAAAGTCTGTTGTTTTAGTGCTCTTAGATTTGTCTGCTGCATTTGACACTGTTGATCACAGCGTTTTAATCTCTCGTCTTGAGCACTGTGTGGGCATCAGGGGTGTCGCCCTCAATTGGTTTCGGTCATATTTAACCAATAGGAGTTTCTGCGTAAAAATCGACAATTTTATGTCTTCCACTGCTCCTCTTCCACATGGTGTCCCCCAGGGCTCAATCCTTGGCCCTCTTTTATTTGCCCTTTACTTACTCCCCCTTGGCTCGATTTTTAGGAAGCATGGCATTTTATTTCACTTTTATGCTGATGATTGCCAGATCTATTTTCCCATGGCACAAAACAACACAGTTCAACAACTTACACACTGCCTTAATGATGTTAAGACATGGTTCTCTCTTAACTTCCTTAGTCTAAATGAGAACAAGACTGAAGTTATGATGTTTGGACCAAGTTGCCGTTCCTCTCCCAGCATAGATCTTGGCTCACTGTCATTTTATCTCAAGGACTGTGTCACCAATCTGGGGGTGAAGTTTGAGTCTGATTTTAAATTTGAAAAACAGATCAGCAGTGTTGTTCAGAAAAGTTTTTATCAGCTCCGCCAAATAGCAAAAGTGAAACCAATCCTAGCAAGACCTGACTTGGAGAAATTAATCCATGCTTTTATCACAGCTTGTCTTGACTACTGTAATGCGCTGTATGCAGGCATTAGCCAGACGTCTCTTGCTCGTCTGCAGCTTGTGCAGAACTCTGCTGCTCGCCTGTTAACTCAGGCTCGTAGGCGCGAGCATATTACTCCCATCCTGGCATCCCTTCATTGGCTCCCTGTGCACTACAGAATTAATTTTAAGCTTTTGCTGTTTGTTTTTAAATGTCTGAACAACCTTGCCCCACCATATCTGTCTGAGCTGCTTCAGCCTTACTGTCCACCCCGATCCCTACGATCAGCTGATCAGCTGCTGCTGACAGTCCCTAAAACTAGGCTGAAGCTCAGAGGTGACAGAGCGTTTGCTGTTGTTGCTCCCAGGTTGTGGAACACTTTACCCTTGAGTGTGAGACAGGCCTCCTCTCTTCCTGTTTTTAAATCTCTTTTAAAGACACACTTTTATTCTTTGGCTTTTAACACGTGATCTTAACTTTTATGGCTTTTTAATACACCTGCTGTGAAACTGGTATGTGAATGGTTTTTATGTTTCTTTGTTTGTGCTTTGTATGTTTTTATTGTCTTGTTTGTTTTTATTGTTTTATTGTGCAGCACTTTGGCTACCCTTGTGGTTTTTAAAATGTGCTATATAAATAAAGTTGATTGATTGATTGATTGATGAAAAGTCAAGGAAAAAGATTAAGATTGTTTAAAAACAGACAAAAGATTGTTATGAAGAATTCAGACTTCGTGGAGTCACTTCTCCAGTATCTTGCTGTAAAAGTTAAACATGACATTTCTTTTTTCAGTAACTTGCAGTTGACCGAAACTTGAACTTTGACCAACTTCCATCACTTGCTCACTTCAAACAGACGATCAAGAAATTGAATCATTACTCTGTAACGTATTCCAACTTGATTTCACTTTGAATGAGGATTAAGAATCATTATTACTGTTTCACAGTTAATAAAAATGAGTAGTTCACTTCAACATTCAAACATTGTTTGAACTAACACAA
>NW_023619604.1:0-8951 GCF_014905685.2 Nematolebias whitei
GCTCAGCAAACTCGTCACACACCACAGACATACAATTTCAGCTTTCAAAAGACATATGGACTGAATTTCAGCTTCAAAACATCACAGCGTAAACATGCAGCGTTTTCCTCCAAGCGCGCAGCTCAGCCGCTGCGTTTCAGCACAGCTGATTCTCTCTGCACTTCTTTTTCATGCCAACACGTAAAATCAATCTTTACACGAATACACAGTCCATTTATGAACACGTCACGGGCCACCAGTATGTATGGCAAAATATGAAAATAACAACATAATTAATCAGCTTTACAGGTAGTGAGTAACAATAAAATTTCTAATTAGAACACAGACTGCCTAACAGCAGGTACCGCGGAGGGCACAAAGGACTCCTCAGCCGAGGACACGAGCCCGGTGAGTATTCCTCTGAAATCATGTGAAACCAAAGAGACCCACCCGGTGGTCCAAACTCTGACCCAACAAGACAGCCTCCTCTGTGAGCTGGAGCAGTCAGAGTCCACCAAACACTACCTACCACTGGTAGTTAAAGGTGTAGAGATCCAAGGATCCCACACCAACGATGCTGTTCTGTCTCTTTGGACAGATAAATCAGCAATTAACCGAGCTTTCTATGAAACCTTGGTTCACAAACATGTGGATCTAGAACTAATTAGAAAAGCTTTCCGCTTTCCATTAGTTCCCAATAGTTCACAGGTAATGACCGCAGAAGGAGTCATTAACCTAAAACTGAACTGGAACCAACGAGAACTGGTTCACCCGTTTCTCGTGATCCAAAACTTACCACATGCAACCTACATAGGCCCTGACATTTTGGTAAGGTTGGGTGTCCACATGGACACCATCAACAAGGTGCTGTGGTCCTTAAAACCAGCCACAAAGGATCCTCCTGTGCTAGACACAGCAAACCTTAAGGCTGGGTAGACCATTCCAGAGGCCTGCCAGGTTGCTAGCAACCAAACCACCACAGTACCACCTCAGGTGATTAACCTAATGGTGCGAATCCACATCATAGCTGGACAAGCTATTAGCCATAAACAGGCATATTTTCAACCTTCTCCTGCATTTTTCAACTTGGGACTGTCCATGGAAGCCACGAACCAAGTGAGCCTTAACTCTAGGACCACATCTGTTGCTATGTGTAACACAGGCACGGATGAGGTGATGATCCCAAAAAACACTATGCTAGGATGGTTGATTTCCACTGATTTTCATGATTTTGAACTAGGCATTCCATTTCTGGGAGAACTCCCAGATAACCTGGTACCGAGTCAAGAAGCTGGGCCAGTATGGTTCACAAAACTAACACAGGCCATAGCTCTTTTCTCAACCGATGACGTCGACCAAGGACCTCAAACCTATAGTGTCTTACCCATAGACAGGTCCGACGACTCAGAAAGGGATTCGTTGGAGCTCCCCAAGGAGCAAGAACCCTTATCAGTCTCATCACAGATTGATCAGGTGGTCGCCCAAGCCGACGCTCTGACATCTGATGAAGAAAGGGACAAACTTCGCCAAGTTCTTTTAAAATATGAAAAGTCATTTTCAACTGACCCAGACATCATCCAACTTCAGAAGTTGGATCCTGCAATTAACTCGATGATACTGTATCTGACTGACCCAGACAAATACACTCCATCGAAAGGCGAACTGGATTCCAATCCAGACCTTAAAGTCCTCTTTCAGCTGCGCAAACAGTTAAAACTACTTAAGGGCAACCTAACTTTAGCTCATGGAGCGACGTCCTCACCCGTGTTCGCGGTCCCCCATGACCGAAGGGGGGTGACGTCAGTTAGGGTAATGTTACCAGACGCGATAACGTGATCAAATCTGACATTCAGAGTGAGTGACGCACCGAAACATCGTTTTCTAGTTGCTTAATCACTACTTTTGTCAATGTTGAAACGTTGTTTTACTGGTTGCTTAGTCACTGTTTTTGTCGATGTTGAGACATCGTTTAATTGGTTTTGGTATTGTTTCTGAGGTAGGAATGAGTTTTGTATGTATTTTAGTTGGAGACTGTAAAGGACTTTAACTATGCCAACATGTAGTTCACTCGTTAAAACCTAATCTTTGCGGAGTCAATGTAGATTAATGCTACCTTAAGTACCATAATCTACATTGGTCTCACAACGCTTAAGCCGAACCTACTCGAACAATTCTATTCAGGAGGATAGCTAATTCTTTTTGATGAGTCTCGCCATAGACTCCTAAAATATTTATGGGGAACCAAACACCCAATCTCAAGTCGTTTGTCTAAAAGGCAACAGACAAGTAAACCAACTATAGTGGCCATGTAAGTCTAACATAGACAATGTTAGCGATGGTGGTATAGTTGGAACACCCTTCTATAGGTATAAATCCCTATATGAAAATTTTTCAGCATGTTCCACCCTTTAACTGGTAGCTGTAGCTGTTCCCAATCATAATAGCTTACACACCAGGTGCATATAGGTTAAGGCCTTATGTAAAATCCCCTTCATAAGCCCACCTTAAACCACATAATTGCATGACACATTGAACCAGAACGGCACCGACTGGACGTCACCCAGCGACGACCTTCGCTGGAGGAGACCTGCAATCCTGACGTTGGTCTCCACTCTTCATCCAGTGGCCGCATCTTCAGTTCAATCCAAGGGAACCCCTCTGTATGCTGATCAATCAACACCTCCATTCGTTGTGGATTTATCGTTGTGGATTATAGACTTTGTTTCCAAGGGGTTAAAGCATTGCTACAATGGAATTACCAACAACATTATTGAATTACCTAAACCGTTGTGGGATTACCTCCTTTGACTTTTGTTTTTCCTTGTTGGATTACATCAAGCTCAAGGACATTCGAAGGCGTAAGTTCATGTTGGAATTCATCCCCATGGACAGGCGATGATTTCCAAAGGGGGGACTGTAGTGAACTAAGCCTCAGGTCAAAACCTGATCCTGGGACAGGAACTGTTATTTCATTGATTTGAGTCCAGAAATACAAATTAAGCTCATCCAGAGACTTTCTAAGTGTGTCCTGCACGGATCAATTGAAAGAACACTCTCTGTTTATTATCATTACTATTTTACAATATCTTGATAATCAAAGTGTGTTTAGTTCAAACCATTTTAAATGTTGAAGTGAACTACTCATTTTAAATCAACTGTGAAACAGTATAAATGATTTTTAATCCTCATTCAAAGTAGAAATCAAGTTAAAATGCCTGTTACAAGTAATTATACATTTTTGATCTTCTGTCTGAAATGAGAAGGAGTGAGTCGGTCAAAAGTCAAGGAACAGTCAAAAAGATGTTTATCGGAACGAAATGTCATGTTTAACTCTCTCAGATAGATAGAAGGAAACTGGCTCCTAAATGTCTCTGTTTCTTCAAAACATCTTTCTGTCTGTTCTTAAAACATCTACTCTGTCTCCTTGACATGTAATGACCCTCTGACGTCACTAAAACCACACCCCGGTTGGTTCGTTCAACCAATCAGGAAGTTCTCAGAAGAACCGGAAGTGACCTCTTTAAAAGGGTCGACACTTCCTAGTTCCGAGCAGAACAAAGTTCCAGAGTAGAACAACGTTCCAGAGAGAACCAGAGTTCCAGGGAGAACCTCGAACGAGAAGTTCCTGAACGAGAGAAGTTCAGAGGAACAGAAGTTCCGAGCAGTTTCTAATGGAGTGACAAGAGTCCGTCGATGCCACGACGTCTCGCTGTGGCTCTACCCGACGAACGCTCTGAACAATGAGGAAGTCTGTTCTGTGATGATCTCACGACTCCTGAGGTCACAGCTGTTCTTACGGAGACGCTGAAAAGAGTTGAAAGAAAACTCTACATCTAAGCCGAAACTATCGTCTGCAAAGGTAAAAGAGTCGATCTTCACTTGCGAGTGTACCGTGGGTTAAGCTGCGTCCAAAGGAGCGTGTTGTTTCTGGTTATACAGACACATTCCCTCACCCATCTCTCTCCATTTAAACTTCATTTTCCCATCTTTAAAACTCTTCTATCTGCCAGTAATTAATCCAGATATTTTCAGAAATGTCTGTTGTATTTCAGTTGCAAGTGAGAAATCATGGCCGTATGATTTCTCATTGTAAAGCTCATTAATTAAGCTGTGTTAATTGTAATCAATCTGCCAATTAATGTAAATGTGTGATGTTGTTTTAAATCATTTTTAATTAAACGGCTCACTGTTGTGGTGGGTCAAAGATAAAACATGTTTCCGTCCACCTTTAATCATTCAAGGCACGATAGTACTCAGTCCAGAAAAATGAAAGAATCCGTTTAAATTATGGATAATATCAGAAGCATATTATCTCTCATTACACCAGTAGTAAGGGAAGAATGTATAATATTCAAATTCATTCAACCTTTATTTATACAGGTAAATCCCATTGAGCCCCGAGGACTCATTTACAAGAGAGACCTGATTTCAACGAAGAATGATGACAACAATGGACAACAGCAACAACAATAGACAGTTATAAAAAGGCATACAGATTTTTTATTTTTTTTACAAATAGGCTAAAATAAGTAACAAAAACAGCAAGATTCTATGGCGAATGTAGAAAGCTAAAAACAGGAACATGTCTGCAATGGTCCATGCCAGGAATCCAAAAGATTCTTAAAGCCACTTAGAGAGCTCAAGGTGGAGAGCTTCAAATTTTTTGTAAGATATTCTAGGAAACAGGAGCGGAATAGGAGAAGGCCCTTTTGCTCTCTTTGGTACACCCCTCCTCCATTGCCGGCCCTCTTCCTTGTTGACAGTCTTGTCAAACTGGCTGAAAATAACAAAGTCCATGCTCAATAATCCAGGTATATTATCCAACATCTTTTCAGTAAGGTCATCTGGACAGTTTCTTTTATTGTGCTGAAACATTTCGCCTTCGATCCAGAAGGCTTCTTCAGTCAAGGAAACACACCACAAAACTGATTCTTCCTCCAATAGCTTAATCCAAAGTGGAACAAACCAGTTCTGTTTGTGATTAGATGGTCTCTTTGATACGCCCCTCCTCCATTGCCAGCCCTCTTCCTTGTTGTCAGTCTTGTCAAACAGGTTGAAAATAACAAAGTCCATGCTCAATAATCCATGTATAATGTCCAACATTTTTCAGTCGAGATTGCCTGACTGAAAAATGTTGGATTTTACACCTGAATTATTGAGTATGGACTTTGTTATTTTTATAATAGTTTATTTTATTTTGTGAACAAACATGCTCCTTTTCGTCAGGTCAGAATAAAGGGACGAGACAGCTCCTGGTTTACTCCAGAGCTAGCTGACCTCCTGCACAGGAGAGATCATCTTTGGGCTGCAGCAAGAAAATCTGGCTCAGACACTGATTGGTTGAGTTTTTGGCAGATGAGGAATAAATGAACAACTGCTGTCAAAGCAGAAAAACACAACTATTACTTATCTCAGACCTTCAACAATCTAAATGACCCTAACAGATTCTGGAAAATCATCAAATCTCTCTCAGGCACCCCCCAATCATCTGACCTCCCATCACAACTTCTCGTTAACCTTGTTCCTATGTATGGTATGGTATAAAGTTTATTCATTTTAAAAAAGTACAAAACAATTCCATAACAATATAAAAAGATACAAGAGATTTAAAATGAAAGCCAGCAGAAAGAAGATAAAATCTTATTATATCTGCCCCTTTTTTCAAACAATTATTTCAGACATAATAATCTTCAAGTAACAGAACAAAATGAATAACTCTTTCTAATTTTTCTAATTATAATACAAAACACACACTAAGCTACTTCATATATACTTTAACAATTCAGCTTTGATCTTTTTCTTAAATGTACACATTGACTTGACATTTTTCACATCACTCTCTAGAACATTCCACAATCCAACTCCTTGGATTGAGGTAGACCTTCCCTTCAGACTAGTTCTGAATTTTGCTTTGACAAATATCTCTATCCCCTTAAGATTATAACAACTTTGTCTTTTAACAAAATTTCTTTGGATATTTAATGGTAATGTGTTATTTTGAGCCCTATACATAACTGATAAAATACTATAATCTACCAAATCATGGAACTTCAGTAACTTCAGTTGATAAAATAATGTGCTTGATGGGTGACTGTAATGCTTTCTGGTGATAATTCTTACAGCTCTTTTCTGTAAAATAAAAATAGGCTTTGTAAATGTTTTACACGCTTTCCCCCAAACATCAATGCAATAGATTAAATGTGGAACAATGATTGTGTTATACAACATGTACAGAGCTTTATCATTTAAATCCTGTGTCAAATAAGCATGGGATCCTGAACTGTTTCAACAAACATTTTGTTGCTTCTAGTTCTTTATTTGACACAGTTACTAATGGAAGATCAGCCACTTCACTTAATAACCAAACTTCTACAAATCAAATCCCTCCTACAAGTCAATCCTCAGTTAATCACAGCTTCTCTTTTTCTCCATTCTCAGTCAGTGAGGTCAATAAACTGTTAAAAGTCTTGATCCTGAAAAATCTGCAGGTCCAGATAAACTTGCACCTTATTTCTTAAGGCTGGCTGCTCATATCATCACAGTCCCTGTGACCCACATCTTCAATCTCTCCATAAGACAAAACTCCATCCCAGAAACTTGAAAACAGCCTTTGTTCTTCCTTTGCTGAAGGGAGGAGACCCCACCTCACTGAACAGCTATCGACCAATCTCTAAACTCTGCATTTTAGCCAAGGTTCTAGAAAAACTGATAAACTCTCAAATCAAAAATTACCTGGACTCATTTAACATCTTACCTCCCCATCAATCTGGTTTCAGGAAACAACACAGCACAACCACTGCTTCACTGAAGGTTCTTAATGATGTTGTTGAAGCACTGGATGCTAAGGATTATTGTGCTGCACTTTTCGTAGACCTGTGTAAAGCTTTTGACACTGTGGATCATAACATATTGTGACATAAGCTCTCAGAAATAGGTTTCTCAGAACAAACCATTGGTTGGTTCTCTAACTATCTTTCAGACCGGAGGCAATGTGTTCAACATAATGGTACTCCCTCCAGTTATTTAACAGTCAACAATGTTGTATCACAAGGCTTAATATTAGGACCCACCCTCTTTACAATCTACATAGGTAATGTAGGTAAAAACATCCCTGATGTATCCATACATTTCTATGCTGATGACACAGTTGTTTATTGTCGAGCTAAAACAGTTGAAAAGGCTTTCCAGCTTTTGAAATCTGCATTCAACATCATCCAGACTGATTTGTTCCGTCTCAAACTTGTTGTGAATGCCAATAAAACCAAAGGGATGCTTTTTTCAAATATGAAGTCGGTCCCAGCAGTTCTTCCTCTGATTTCATCTTCAAATGGTGTCCCCATTGAGTTTGCTGATTCCAAAAAATATTTGGGTATCTTTGTCGACTCGCATATTTCTTTTAAGCTCCATGTGGAAAACCTAGTAAAGAAACTGAAAGTTAAACTGGGGATCTTTTTCAGAAACAGATCCTGTCTAAATGAATGCTAGGAAAGGTCTTGCATCTGTGACCTTCCTTCCCTCCTCATTCCCTCCAAAAGAAACTCTTGCGTCTGTGTGCTCTATGTGGATTTTGCGTCCACCTTCGGCATCATGGTCCCAAGGCCTTGATGGACAAACTATTCACACTGGGACTGGGCCCCTCCATTTGCAGCTGGGTACTGGACTTCTTGGCAGGTGGACCTCAGTCGGTGGGGACACGAGGCTTCTCCTCCTCCACCGTGGCCCTCAGCACTGGCTCTAATCAAAAGCAGAACTGGATTGTTCCACTTTGGAGTAAGCTATTGGGGGAAGAATAAGTTTTATGGTGTGTTTCCTTGACTGATGAAGCTTTTGGGACCAAAGGCAAAACATTTCAGCACAAAAAAAAGAAACTGTCCAGATGACCTGACTGAAAAATGTTGGATATTATATTATACCTGGATTATTGAGTATGGACGTTGTTGTTTTTAACCAGTTTGACAAGACTGTCAACAAGAAGGAGGGCCGGCAATGGAGGAAGGGCGTACCAAAGAGACCATCTTATTAGAAGCAGAACTGGTTTGTGCCACTTTGGAATAAGCTGTTGGTGGAAGAATCAGTTTTGTTGTGTGTTTCCTTGACTGATGAAGCTTTCCAGACCAAAGGCAAAATGTTTCAGCACAAAAAATAAGAAACTGTCCAGATGACCTGACTGAAAAATGTTGGATTCTATACCTGGATTATAGAGCGTGGACTTTGTTGTTTTCAACCAGTTTGACAAGACTGTCAACAAGGAAGAGTGCCGGCAATGGAGGAGGGGGCGTACCAAAGAGACCATATAATCACAAGCAGAAATGGTTTGTTCCAATTTGGAGTAAGCTGTTGAAGGAAGAATCAGTTTTGTTGTGCGTTTCCTTGACTGATGAAGCCTTCCGGAATGAAGGATAAATGGTTTAGCAGAAATAAAAAAACTGTCCAGATGACCTGACTGAAAAATGTTGGATTTTATAACTGGATTATTGAGCATGGACTTGACCATCTTATCACAAGCTGAACTGGTTTGTTCCACTTTGGACTAAGCTGTTGTTGGAAGAATCAGTTTTGTTGTGTGTTTCCATGACTAATGAAGCCTTACGGACCGAAGGCGAAACGTTTCAGCACAAAAAAAGAAACTGTCCAGATGACCTGACTGAAAAATGTTGGATTTTATACCTGGATTATTGAGCATGGACTTTGTTGTTTTCAAGCAGTTTGACAAGACTTTCATCAAGGAAGAGGGCCGGTAATGGAGTAGGGGCTTACCAAACAAACCATCCAATCTCAAGCAGAAGTTGTTTGTTCCACTTTCAAGTAAGCTGTT
Organism: Nematolebias whitei; assembly: GCF_014905685.2. Classification (NCBI taxonomy): domain Eukaryota; kingdom Metazoa; phylum Chordata; class Actinopteri; order Cyprinodontiformes; family Rivulidae; genus Nematolebias; species Nematolebias whitei. The sequence continues at coordinate 8,795 of NW_023619604.1, forward strand.
AGAGGAAGATTCAGTTTTGTTGTGTGTTTCCTTTTGTATTATGAAATTCTTTATCAAAAGGGCTCGTGAACGATCGGCACAGATATTCAGACAATGGAAAAATAAAACATACAGACTGTAACTTGCTAGAATAATATTTGTCATTTATTAATCTGCC
>NW_023619605.1:0-8947 GCF_014905685.2 Nematolebias whitei
ATTGTGTCACGTCTTATGAGTTGAAAGTAGAGTTACATCCCTGTTCAAAGTCAAACTCAGCTGTTTCCCCAACAACAAACCAACAAATGCTTCCCAGCTTTTCCAGCACTGGTCACTCTGGATGTAACTTCCAGTCAAAGTGACAGATAGGTCACTGGTCAGACAAACTTCCACGCTGAGTTCAACCAGTGTTTCTCAGACGTCACAGAGTTTTTTTCATTCAACCTTTATTTAGACAGGTAAATCCCATTGAGCCTCGAGGACTCATTTACAAGAGAGACCTGGTTTCAACAAAGAATGATGACAACAATGGACAACAGTGACAACAATAAACAGTTATAAAAAGTCATACTCCAGTTTTTTTTGTATCAAATAGGATGGCTAAAAAAAGGTAACAAAAAACAGCTAGATTCTAAGGCGAATGTAGAAAACTAAAAACAGGAACATGTCTGCATTGGTCCCTGCCAGGAGTCCAACAGATTCTTAAAGCCACTTAGAGAGGTCAAGGTCGTGAGCTTCTAATGTTTTTGTAAGGTATTCCAGGAAATAGGAGCGGAGTAAGAGAAGGCCCTCTTGCCTAGTTTAGTCCTCACTGAGGGAACACTGCAGGTAATCCTGAGAGCGCACACCGTAGCTGCACTCATGCAGATACATGTAGGAGGAGATGTATGAAGGCAGCAGACCAAAAAGTGCTTTAAAGATGAAAATGTACCAGTGAGAGAGTCTGCATGAAGTTAATGATGTCCAGTTAACCAGTGAATACAGGGTGCAGTGGTGGGTATGATAATCACAGCCAGTTATGAATCTTAGTGCACCATGATAGACAGCATCCAACATCTGCAGGGTTCTTGTAGGAGTGTCCATGTAAATAATGTCACCGTAATCAATGGAGGGAAGGAAAGTCACAGATACAGGTACAAGGCGTTTGCTAGTGTTCAGGGTTAGACAGGATCTGTTTCTGAAAAAGAAACCCAGTTTAACTTTCAGTTTCTTTACCAAGTTTTCCACATGAAGCTTAAAAGAGAGATGCGAGTCGACCAAGATACCCAAATATTTATAGAAATCAACAAACTCAATGGGGACACCATTTGAGGATAAAATCGGAGGAAGAACTGCTGGGACCAACTTCCTATTTGAAAAAAAGCATCCCTTTGGTTTTGTCGGCATTTAGGACAAGCTTGAGGTGGAACTAATCTGTCTGGATGTTGTTGAATACAGATTTCAAAAGCTGTCAACTGTTTTAGCTTGACAATAGACAACTGTGTCATCAGCATAGAAATGTATGGATGCATTAGGGATGTTTTTACCTACATTATGTGCGTAGATTGTAAAGAGGGTGGGTCCTAAGACTGAGCCTTGTGGTACACCATTGTTGACTGTTAAATAACTGGAGAAAGTACCATTATTTTGAACACATTGCCTCCGGTCTGAGAGACAGTTAGAGAGCCAACCAATGGTGTGATCTGAGAAACCGATTTCTTAGAGCTTATGACACAAGATGTTATGATCCACAGTGTCAAAAGCTTTAGACAGGTCTAAGAAAAGTGCAGCACAATAATCCTTAGCATCCAGTGCTTCAACAACGTCATTAAGAACCTCAGTGAAGCAGTGGTTGTGCTGTGTTGTTTCCTGAAACCAGATTGATGTGGAGGTAAGATGTTAAATGAGTCCAGGTAATTTTTGATTTGAGAGTTTATCAGTTTTTCTAGAACCTTGGCTAAAATGCAGAGTTTAGAGATTGGCCGATAGTTGTTCAGTGAGATGGGGTCACCTCCCTTCAGCAAAGGAAGAACAAAGGCTGTTTTCCAAGTGTCTGGGATGGAGTTTTGTCTTATGGAGAGATTAAAGATGTGGGTCACAGGGACTGTGAAGATATGAGCGGCCAGCCTTAAGAAATAAGGTTGAATTTCATCTGGACCTGCAGATTTTTTAGGATCAAGATCTTTTAACACTTTATTCACCTCACTGACTGAGAATGGAGTAAAAAAGAAGCTGTGTTTAACTGAGGATTGACTTGTAGGGGGGATTTGATTTGTAGAAGTTTGATTATTAAGTGAAGTGGCTGATTTTCCATTAGTGACTGTGTCAAATAAAGAACTAGAAGCAACAAAATGCTTGTTGAAACAGTTCAGGATCTCGTGCTTATTTGACACAGGAACAGAGTTAACAAGAAGTTGTGATGGGAGGTCAGATGATTGGGGGCTGCCTGAGAGAGATTTGATGGTTTTCCAGAATCTGTTGGGGTCATTTAGATTTTTGGAGGTCTGAGATAAGAAATAGTTGCATTTTGCAGCTTTGATGACAGTTGTGCATTTATTCCTCATCTGCCGAAAACTCAACCAATCAGTGTCCGAGTCAGATTTTCTCACTGCAACCCAAAGATGATCTCTCCTGTGCAGGAGGTCAACTAGCTCTGGAGTAAACCAGGGGCTGTCTCGTCCCTTTATTCTGAACTGACAAAAAGGAGCATGTTTGTTCACAAAATAAATGAAACTATTATGAAAATAGTTCCAAGCGGAGTTCACGTCATCAATTAACAGAATACGATGCCAGTCAAAGTGAGACAGATCCCAGAGGAATGACTGTTCACAAAAACGTTTCAGATCCCTTTTTTGAATTAATCTGGGCTTAGAAGGTGGAAGTATAATATCTCTCAGAGTCGCTGTCACACAATGATCACTCAAAATATTAGTGAATACACCTGTACCAGGGAATTTGTGAGGCATATTTGTTAGAAACAGGTCTAAGATGGAGGATTTTTCAGGACGGTTTTTGTTTAATCTTGTCGGAGAGTTGATCAATTGTGTAAGATTGAGAGACAGGCAACATTCCTTGAATTTATCAGAGGGGGGTCGACTTACCCCAGTCAATGTTGAAATCTCCTGCCAAAAAGATCTCTTTGAATTTTAAATTACCAAGGAATTCCATCAGGGAGGACAGAGCCTCAGGTGTTGCTGAAGGTGGACGATAACAACAGACTATAGATAAAATCTACCCTCCATTCAAAGTGATGTTTACAGCTAAGGCATCAATTTGGTTGGGAATTGTTTTAGAAGACACAAGACTAGCAACCAGAGAATCTCTGATGTAAACAGCAACTCCCCCCCTTTTTTTGACGATCACAGCGGTAGATGTTAAATCCATTGATTGCCAGGTCATTATTCATTACAGATTTGTTGAGCCAGGTTTCAGAGATGAAGATTACATCTGCCCCAGAAGAACTTACCAGAATTTTCAAAGCATCAAGTTTTCTCAGAAAGCTACGTGCGTTTACATGCAGAAAATGAAGTCCTGACACATTCTTAAAGTCAATTGGTGTCATATAAATAGTGGGGGGTCCAGGGTTGGGCTGAATCCCTGAGAGCAGTAACAACATTATTATCAGACATTTTCTTGAGTTTTTTGTGACTGATGTGTAATAACAGGAGTTAACAGTGTGACAATTAGCCCCATAATCGAACCATGAGAAACATTAATGAACATGCGATCATTCAGAACCCAAAAACCGTGAAAGTTGCAGTGATAGACAGATCCAGGTGTATTAACAAGATTCAGTTACTCCAGATAATCTGAGATCTGAAAATAGTGAAAATAATATGAATGATGCAGAAAAGTCTCAGACCATAAAACGTCAAAATTCAAATGGGCAAACAAACCCAACGAGGTGACCTAACTGCAGTTTGAGTTGAGCTGAGGGGGGCTCCAGCCCCCCTGTGAAGATGGATGGATGCTCCCATGAGAAACAGAAGCTGTGTCCAATATCAACAGGCCGAAACAGAAACGGATAATTTGCAGCAAATAGCAAAGCGAGCTGCCAAAAAATCTTCCTTAAGTGAAAGGCATGGTCCTAGCTCGTTTCAGGTCAACCATGGCCAACAGCGTGATCCAGAATAAAAATAGTTAATATCCAGGTGAATTTGGATGGAGGTCTGCAGCAACTCCGTTGCAAACTCCGAACTTCTCTCGAGCACCACGCAGCCCTGCTCCTTCACCCTGCTCCTTCATGCTGCTCCTCCACTTCTCTGCACGACACCTCCGCACCTGACAGCACGAGAGGCACCCCCGGTGAAAAACGAGACTGACCGGAGAGGCTGAGGCTGAAGTCGACACTGGTCCGGTGCGGTTTTGCTCCAGTCCGGCTCTGGCACTCCACAGCTCGATAGATAAAGAGGCTGAAGTTGTCCCTGGCCCGGTTCTGCTCCGGCCCGTGGTGCTTCAAAGCATCGGAGCATCTCCTCCAGGCAAACGCAGTGACTCCACGGAGGTGGACAGTCCTTCGTTAAAAGGTAACAAGCTGCTCACTGAAGCTGAGACCAGCTCTGTTGAAGACGAAGTCCCCCACAGCCACCTCAGTTCAGTTCTGGTCCAGTTCGGGGGTCACAGGTACACTTCCCCCACACCAATGAAGACACCACGAGGGCCAGTCCAGCAAAAAACCAGCGAAATACCACCCGACGATTATTGTCGGAACCAGGTAGAACCACAAAGGTTCAGATGAGAAGTTCGCTGGGGTCCAGAGAGAGAGAGAAAACACCGGACCTTCGTGCGACGACTCCCCAGCTCGAGGGGTCACCTGGCCGGCAGGGTGCGCTCAGAGTGACCGATGGAGTGGGAGCGGCCGGTCTTAGACCGAAATATATTTTTGGACTGTCCCGTCCGGCTCTCTGAGTCACTGAACACCGAATTCGGTTGGAAGGGGGACCAACATTAGTCCAGTTCGAAAAAATGGGTGTTTTGATGATAAAAGAGTGCAGAGAAGCCGGAGGGAGCTGCCGTCCATCAGCTTGCTGGAAGTAAAAGAAAGAAGATAGAAGCAGACCGTGAGCTGCTTTGATCTTTGCTTTAGTTTCACAGCAGATGTTCCTGCAGATGTTCAGTTGGAGCTGACTGACATTCAGTGTGACTCTGTTCTCAAGCAGAAGTTCACCACGTCCACACTGGACAGTTTCTACAGCTCACTTAAGGAAACACAGTTTACACACATGTTCAGGCACACACAGGACGTGTTTGTTTTATTTGGTTCCACTTACATCTGAACAAACATCTCTGTGAAATGACCCTTTACCCATTTGTGGAATCAGAAGCTAACTTCAGGTGTTCCTCTGGTGTGACCAAGTTTTTCTGAAGTCCTGTCGCCTCCTTTGAGATAGATTCCTTTATTGTTTCAGAGAATATATATATTTGCTCCATGTTTGCTAATCACAGTCACTGTATGTCTCTGAAAGATCTTTTCTCCAGCACTGATATAGTTACTTTATTTTGGTAATAAAGTTTGACCGTCACATAGCAATAGGCAGCAGTAAGAGCACCACAAAGAGCTGCCTTCTGCCTCCTCAACCACAGTTTTCACTTGTTTTTATAAACTCCTTGTTCAACAATAACATTCTAACTTCAGGATTTATGAGCTTTTCTAACTTTTACAAACTAATCTGCATTCTCAACTCATAAAAATTAATTCTTACCGTTTTGACAAACACTGCAGACGATGAATGAACAATTGACTCAAAGTTAATCACTGACAAAAATGCTGATGACACATGCATGTGTTGCTGAGCTAAATTAATGTTTATTATTAAGATGTTATCAACACTTCTAGCTTACAGTTGCTGCTAAAACTAGTATAAAAACTACTTGTGTAAATTAAAATTACCAACTAAAATATGTTGTTAAACATCAAATACTACAAAAATCACAAAAATACATATATTTTTTTAATTTCAGAGCCTTTTAGGAACCTTGCAGCTAAACCTCAGTAATAAATGATGAAAGAGATGTGAGTGTAAACCTGATGATTTAAAGCAGACATATAACTGTCAACAGCAACATTATTTGTGTTCCTGCATAAAGATCAGTCCGTTATTTCCAACATGTTCCACCCAGCTGATGTCCTGGAGGAAAAACTCCTCCAGTTCCTCATGTCTCATGTCAGACTCATCAGTCTTTACTGGACTCTGATGGTTTAATAAACAGGACAGAGGACAGAGAGAGACATGACTGGAATCAAACCAGCACCTTTGGTTCCTGCAGAAAACACTGAAGACAATAATCAACAAGGACCCCTCCCTTCACCCCACAATGACAGCAGAACAAAGCTGCAGCTACGAGAGACACTGATGAGAAATATTTCATCCCATCAAACAGAGAAGATGAACTGAAGCTCTGAAGTGAAGGGAAAAAGTCCAACAGGAAGAGTTCAACTGGTTTCTCTTCTAATCTGAACAGAACTGGTCGATTATCAGGATGAAATCATTTTCTTTTTATGTGTCCTGACAGACTCTCTGCCTGTGAACTCTCAGAGACTCACTGTGAAGTTGTGGCCTCAGCTTTGAAGTCCAACACATCCCATCTGACAGAACTGGACCTGAGCTTCAATGTCCTGCTGGATTCAGGAGTGAAGATTCTGTCTGCTGGACTGGAGAGTCCAAACTGTAGACTGGAGAAACTAAGGTGATTTAAATGGCAATTTGTTTTTCACTAAATTCACTTTCAGTTCTTTACTTCAGTTTGATCTTTTTACTTCTTTGGTTTTTGGGATTTATCTGAACACCAAACCAAAGATATGAAAATGTGTCCAAGTGTCTGTGAAGAAATGTGATCATTTGTCTCCAAAGGTCCAAAGTGAAGTCCAGATGTCAGAGGGATGTTGTTCTCAGTTGTGTGTAACTTTGGAAGAAGCCGACAGAATTAATGTCAGACTGCTGAAGCTTCATATTAGTGTCAGCTGAACTCGCGAGTGGATTTGTGTCAGGAACAGAGCGTTCACTTTCACTGTGAACAGCAGGATTCACAACTGTTTGATATGATACATGACTGTTGTTGTTGTTGTTGGTGTGTGTGTGTTCATTCGTTTTTTAAGTGTTAGCAAAATATGCTCAGGGAGAACATCTAAACTCCACACAGAAAGTCCCCAAGAGGGAAGTGAACCTGCAACCTTCTTGCTGTGAGGCAACAGCTCTAACCACTGCTCCACTGTGCCACTCCTTATTCCATGAATCAATAAATGTAATTAATTCAAAGTTTCAGGAAATAATCTGGATGTTCGTCTACAACTGATTAACTTCTGGACTCAACTGGACTCTAAACGGTCTCCACAGTAAAACAATCTTAACAAACACAAAAATGACTCAAACTTTGTCATTTCTCCACATCAGATGATTTGAATCTAAAACTCTGACATGAAAGGCAGCGTGGGATATTTTTCTCTTTTGCTTGTTCATTTGAAGGTTTCCTGTCTCCTCGTTTGTCAGAATCAATCTGTCACAAACATTCAGGCTTCACTGCTTCTGTGTTGTCAAATTTCCCACGGACCTTGAACTAAACTTCTAGTGAAGACTGAAAGAAAGCAGCACACCATGATGTTCTCTTCTGTTCAGAGGATCCTAGCCTGTCTTCAGTCACACAAAGAAACATCAGTGCAGCACAAAGAAACATCTGGATTTAGAAAAACACCATGCAAGAAAAAAGAGCCGAGTTCTGAAACTACAGCTTTTAGATTTTATATCTCTTTTATTTGAATACATTGATGGATATATTTGCTGCAGCTTCTTCCTGAACATGAGTCCAACATGTGGACTTTTAAATGTCTCCATGTTTGTTTTGATAATTGGACTTTCTCATCAGGAACGAACATTGGAAACAAAAACAACTCTTTATTTTATTTCATTTTTGTTTTAAATACAAAATATTTATTTAAAATATTAGCACTCTAAAGAGGATAAACAGCTATTTAAAATGATTTGATTTTGTTTTCATGTTTAGAATAATAAAACAATAAAATCTGTGACAATAAAAACTAATTAATGATCAGTTTTTATCTGTTTTAAACCAGACGTCGTCATCAAGAGTTCATCAAAGATCATCACTAAATGTCAGTGTGAGGAGAAAGTAGTTTAAACTCTGTTCAGAGACATCCATTGGCTGTGATAAATGAACTCTGAGCAACATGCGTCGTTTTCCACAAACAATAAAAGAATGTGTCTCAGAGGAGACGACAGGACTGAAGAAAAACCTGCTCTCACCACAGGACCACCTGAAGTTAGCTTCTGATTCCAGCTGCTAGCTAAAGGCTTATTTCACACAATCTGCTCCATCTTCAGTCAGCTCTGGTTCAAATCTAAAATACTTTTACTTGTCAAACTTGATCTAAATTATTCTGAACTGAATACAAATACATGAAAACACAGTTTGTCATTCATGAAATCTATATTTATAAAAGTTAAAAAGAGGGTTTCAACGCTCACACCTAACAGGAAAATAGATGTGAGAAATTCTGAAGTGTGTTTTGAAGAAGGTCCAATGTCTGTAAAAAGTCTGATCCAGAGTCCAGTCTAAGTGTTGTTCCTGTAATGAAAGGCGGCGGGCGATATGCATTCCTTCAAGGAATGCTAGGTCTTTATTTAGTTTAGTGCTGAGATGAATGTGATGTGAAAGTTGTGGTGACACTAAAGTGCCGACATAAGGCTGATATTTTACTGATCCACACTGAGGAGCTTCATGACAAACTCTGTTTTCTTCTTCTGGGCTTTCATTGAACATCAAATATTAAACATTGTGTCATTTACTTGGAAACTCTGACACACTTGATGTTCAGCTCATAGTTCAAGTCATGACTTTCACAATAAAAGCAGAGCTGAAACTAACACTTGTTATTTATTATTACTGAATAAACTTCAATAATTAATGTGAGTGCCACCAGCCCTCACTAGTTCAACACCCAACAAGCTCTTTGTGACGCGACACGTTTCTTCAGAATAAGTCTTGAATCCAGTCTTTTAGTTTTGTGACTTTACTGAACTTAAATGGAAACAAAACAAACATATTCAAAACAAAAGGAAAGTGACGTCTAAAGACTGAGTTACTCTCGGGTGCAAGACTTCTGCCCTGCTGATGCCTTTCATGACTTTATATTACAAATTCAGCAGCCAATCAAAATGCAGCACGTAATAAG
>NW_023619606.1:0-8940 GCF_014905685.2 Nematolebias whitei
TGAACCACCAGATGGTGTTTCTTATGTTGGTTTGCCTTCAACACTCACTGCTGATTCTCACTGGACTTCCTGAGGCTCACTGGGACTTAACCTGTATAAATAAAGGTTGAATGGATGATGAGACGGTCTCTGACTCATGGTTACCGGTAAATTACTACGGTAAATAACCATTCAACCTACAGAACGAGTGCAAAAACTAGTCTAAGAACACATTATCTGTAATCACTGGAGAAAACTGCTAAACACCTACGCAACTGAATTATTCAAAACCGGTAGTTGTTTTTTTTTTTTTTTACCTTAATAGTTTATATGTTTTATGTGTTAGAAACATGCAACAACCATGAGTGAGATTGGTACTGGTCACATTTAGTGTTCACGCCAGCTGTTTCTCAAAGACCTACTCCCAGTAGAGGTGTGTACTGGGCAGCTGTGCAAGTGTCCAGGTGACATGAAGCCTCCGGCAAATGTTTCTGGTGACAAGAAGCTCCTTAGCCAAATTTCATTGGTCAGATTTAAATTTTATTTTATTTTTTTTTACCTTTATTTACCAGTCTCATTAACTCATGTCTCTCTTCCGGGATGGGTCCTTGTGACTCGTGGGAGAAAACAAAATGTAATTATTGGAATAAAAATACAGAAATGAGCTGCGCCGCGGAGTCCAAAGCGTGAGAAAAAAGCAGCTTATACACCGGCAATTACAGTAGGTACAGTATTAAACTATTGACCACTTGTTAAAAACGATCAATTTCTTTACCAGCTGTAGCAGAGACCTTTATCAAAGTTGGCTTCAATTTCGTGTCCAAATGCATCCCAGTAAGCCGAACGACTACGTGGAGGACGTGTGTAATATAACCGTTCTCTGCGGGGACTTGTTTGTAACCTGGCCTTCCTCAGCATCACACATGCTTTTGGACAAGGGCAGCCAGCCGAGGCTCCGGTCCAGCCCCGGGCCTCGGTGGGATTGGTGTGAACTGACAGGTCTGAGAATAGAGCTCAGGATGGCTGGGATATTTTCCACAAAGCAGAGTCAAATTACACAAGAAAGAAGCTGAGCCTGTGCTCTCCCCTTTCATTTGTTAAACCCACAAGTTGGATATTCCTTACCTGCAATGCATACTATCTACCCTCACAAGCTGTGAATCTCTGTGTCAGCTCCAAACTTCAGTAAACTCGATCACTGTAAACATCGAATCATCTAGTTACGTTATTTCAAAAATGACGAGATGTCCATACTAGGGAAGCACGATATTGGATTTTTGACCGATATCTGATACGCCGATATGTTAAAACTTATTTGGTCGATAACCAATACTGATGCCAATATTTATTGCTCTAGACCTACTTACAGAGACTACCTTTTAGACATAGCTTTCTCTCCTGTGGTATTAAAATACCGGTACCACATTCTTCTGCATGGTCTTTGTCAATTTGACCTGCTACCAAATGCAGATGCCAAAAAGGGGTCTGAAAATGATGCAGCACTTCAACTTGGATTATGTTTAAAGTCAATTTTTTTTCATGACATTTACTCTCTCTAACACAATGACAACACTCGGAACAGTGCAAATTTGTAAATTTTCACAAATCTAAACTCAACGGCATGCGTGATGTCATAACATCCTAGCACTGCAGGCATCCTTGCCACTGGGTTGTGTTGGATTTAATATTTTATACATTTTTATAATTCCTATCAAGCACTCAAATGTCATGTCACATAAATGGTGTGCGTGTCTTCCAAGGTTGAACTATGTTTATAGAAAATGTTTGCTAATTCTAACTGGTTGACCTTTAAATATAATCTCATAGTAGCTAAGGATAATTTTACAAGTTCACATTTGATAAATTACAAGCAATCAAATCAGGCCAGAGAGCAGACTGATTAACATAAATAAAGCTAGAACACAGCTCTTTAATTTAGACAATATAGTTTGACTAAGTAAAATCAAATTAAAAGTATAACCATGATCCAAATAAAAACACGAACATAAGTTAGATAATATAATTATTCCTAGAAATAAACAACTATTTCAAATCAGTGTTATCACTAAGGTATAATCACGTTAAACAAACAGTGTTAACAGTTTAAACGCAGACACGGAAACTAAGATGATTCTGCCTTAAAAACAATCACCAGGCCTCCAACAGATATTGAATTAACATACCCATGAGGTAGATAATAATTAATAATTATGTATAAACAATTTTGACACGAATCATTTTTGTATCCCTAAAGTAGAATAGCAAGTTAAACGTTAAACAAAAGCCGATTTCGGTGAACCAAAACTTATCTGAAATATAGACTTTAACGTCCTTGAGGGGGCGGGCTAAGTCGTAACCATAGCGACAGAAGCTGAACCAATCAGGAAGCTAGCCTTCTCAAACGGGGATAAAAGGCCGGAAATGACACACGCCCACCGAGCATTTCCGGTAGGACCGCGCGGCGACGGTTCGTTCTTAATGCTCCATTTATATGCATATATCTTATTAATGTAATTGTTTGTCTCTGAATATCTGTAACCCATGTTTTGTCAAATAAATCTTTTATACCAAGGGCGACGCCTCAGCCGTCTTGAACACGACGTGGTATTCCAGCCACAACACTACCAACTAGTTTCATGGATGGGTGGAACGTGTAATAGCTAATTAATTAAAAATATGGTATATTGCGTGATATGTTCAATTTCAAATATTATAAATACAACACTGATTAGAGTCAGTTGTGTCATGACAGGAGTTTTATTTCTTTAGGGCAGGTTAGTCTTCAACCTGACTGTAAGGTTGTGTGTGTGTGTGTGTGTGTGTGTTTACCATATGGGTCAGCTGCTCCATCACACACTCCACCACCTCCGACTTGTTCTCCTGCAGCTCGGGTGAGAACTTCTCATTCAGCCAAGCCTAAGAGTCGCACACAAACACGGCAGAACAGATGGAGCCCGGCGAAGAGGGACAACTGTGTTTAAAACAGGGTGTTGTCACTAAAAACAGGGTAAATACGGTAAAGTCTCTCACTTCTTCCAGTTTGGAAATCAGCTCTGCCGGAGTCATGACGTCCTCCTCCTCCTGGCTGTCCTCCTGGTTGACGCAGTCTTCCGACAAAGACTCCGACATAATTTCGTTTTTTAAATTGTGGTGGCCAAAATGAATGTTTTTTTTATGTGTTGTTGTAGGTTCAAACAACACTTAAATTAACAAATATGGTTAAATGCTGTGGGAAAAACAACCAGCAACTACCTGCTCGACAGTATCTTCACCGACGCTCTTGTTTATTCGCGCCACCGAGACGTTCTTCTTCTTCTTCTTCTTGGTTTTTATTGGCGGTTGGCAAAAAACTTTAAGTAGCATTACCGCCACTTACCGGTATGGAGTGTGGTTCGAAATGGTCTATATACTTTCGTTTTCTACCTAATCCCTCCATTAATTCCTGATTAAACATACACACTTACTTATATAACCTAACTTGCATATAGTTATATATCTTTCTCTACTCAGATTCTATGGAATAACTTTGTTTTTTTAAGATACCGAATAATTATTTGAATATGTCTACTTCCCAGATCTCTCCTCAAAAATTCTATTAAATTAAACTTTTCTTTACTACCTTCGCACTCTTTCAACATGCATCTTCTCTCTTCTTCATATTTACAACACTCTAAAATAACATGTTCTATTGTTTCAAACTTCTCACAATACTCACATTTTCCATTTTTATGCTTCTGTATTTTAAAAAGCGAATAATTAAGCCCTGTATGACCGAACCTTAACCTTGTTATTATTCTTTCCTCCTTCCTACTTCTTCTTCCTCTTCTTTTCCTTCCCACAGCCTTCTGAATTTTATAAAACCACCTTCCTGTTAATCCTTCGTCCCACCTTCTCTGCCATATTTTCTTCAGTTCTTCTTTGACTTTACTTTTCCCTTCAGATTTACTCATCCTAACTGTGAAACTAATAGGATTATGTGTTGCCTTCTTTGCCATTTTATCAGCCTTCTCATTTCCTACTAACCCTATATGTGCTGGAACCCACACAAATATCACTACTAACCCCATATTTTGTATTCTAAACAGAGTATGATATATTTCTAATAAGATATCCATCCTACTATCTGTGTTATTATATTTTATACTTATCAAAGCTGAACTTGAATCTGAGCAAATTATTGCTTGCAATGGTTTTACATCCTCTATCCATTGTAATGCCAAAAGTATTGCTAACAATTCTCCTGTATAAATTGATAACCTATCCGTGACTCGCTTCCCTATATTCACATTGAATTCTGGGATTGTAAATGCTATTCCTATTCTTCCGTCAATTTTTGATGCATCTGTATAAATTTGAACATGTCCATAATAACTATTTAAATGCAATTGCACTGCAAACCTATCTATTACATGTGATTTTTCCTGTTTCTTTGCCATTATTGATAAATCTACTATAGTTTCTGGTAGAATCCAGGCTGGTATAACTGATATTGGATCTGATTGACTAATTTCTAAAGTGTCCACTTTTAGTTCCTTTAAGTCCTTTTCAATTTTCCATCCATAACTTCTCATCTCTTTCTTTTCTTTTTCCCAACATGGTTTTAGAATTTCCTGAGTTGGATGTCCTTCCTTATTGCCCATCAAATTTAACCAGTAATTAATTCCTAACTTAGTCCTCCTTAAATCTAGTGGCATTTCCCCCGTTTCTACTTCTAATGCTGCCGTTGGTGTTGTTTTGAATGCTCCAGTACATAATCTTAGTGCTTGATGTTGAATACTGTCTAATTTATCCAAATGATTTTTGGCTGCTGAACTGTACACTAAGCATCCATAATCAATGTCAGATCTAATTATCCCCATATAAATCTGCTGTAACGATTGTCTCTCTGCTCCCCAATCATTACCCACCAAACATCTTAATATATTCAACTTTCTCTTACATTTATCAACAATCTTTTGGATGTGAATATTCCACTTTAATTTTTCATCAAACCACAAACCTAAGAATTTTATACTCTTTACCTGTTCGATTTTTTGATTATATAATTTTAATTCTATTATCTTATTTGTTTTTTTTTTTGAAAATATAATTACCTTCGTTTTGTCCACTGAGAATTTGAATCCCCATTGCCTTGCCCACAACTCTATATTAATAATAGCCTGTTGCATTTTTTTAACTATAAACTCCACATTCTTTCCTCTTTTCCAAATAGCTCCATCATCTGCAAAGAGTGAACAGCCCATGTCCTTTCCAATATCTACAAATATGTCATTTATCATAATCGAAAACAATAATGGACTTATTATACTCCCCTGCGGTGTGCCATTTTCCACTACATATTTATCTGAAACTACCTCCCCTATTCTTACTTGTAATTTTCTGTTTGTTAAAAAGTCTTTAATCCATTCATATATTTTCCCTTGTATCCCTAATTTGTATAAGTTAATTAATAAACCCTCTACCCACATCATATCATACGCTTTTTCAATATCAAAAAATACTGCCACTACACTTTCCTTGTTTACTTGTGCTCTTCTTACTTCATGCTCTAAGCATAACATTGCGTCATTAGTACTTCTACCTTTCTGAAAACCACTTTGATAATTAGAGATATATCCCTTTTTATTCAAATAATACACTAATCTACTATTAATCATTTTTTCCATTATCTTGCATAAATTTGAAGTTAATGCTATTGGCCTATAACTTTCTGGTTTTGAATGATCTTTTCCTGGTTTAGCTATTGGTACAATAATAGATTCCTTCCATAACTCTGGCAATTTCCCCTCCTCCCATATTTTATTAAACAATGTCAATATTATCATTTTTGACTTCTCACTTAGTTGGTTTATCATTCTATACCAAATTTTATCTTTACCTGGCGCCGTGTTTTTGGTATTTTTAAGCACTTTATTTAATTCCACTTTGGTAAACTCCACGTTCAAAAAATTATTTGTATCTTCCTCACTCTCCATTAAATTTTTATACTTAAGGACAGTACATTCTCTTCCTTTTCTTCCCTCCTCGCTAACATTATTTGTACTATGTATCTTACTAAATACTTTAGCCAATACCTCAGCTTTATCCTCATCCCTAATTATATCCTCATTCTCAACTTTTAATACAGGATAATCAAATTCTCTTTTAACTCCATTCATTTTTTTAATTATTTTCCAAATCTTCTCAATTTTTGTATCTCTTCCTATTGTACTACAAAAATTTCTCCAATAATCTCTCTTAGCTGTCTTTATAATCCTCCTTACTAGTGCTTGCTTCCTTTTATACTCAATTAAGTTCAAATAAATTGGGTTACGTTTTAATACCTTCAAGGCTTTATTTCTTAATTTAATTGCATCTTTACACTCACTAGTCCACCATGGCACCTTTTTCTTATCATTATTACTCCCTGACTTTTTTATAGAATTTTCTGCAGCTTCCATTATTATCTTTGATATACTCTCATTTACTTCATTTATATTCATATTAAAATCTACCTTATTTAAATACATTTCACTTAAATACCTAAACTTACTCCAATCTGCCTTATTAAAGTTCAATCTTTCCCCTCTATTTTTATATTTATTTCCTATTATTCCTACCCTTATAGTTATAGGATAATGATCACTGCCTACTGTATTTCCTTTATCAACTGACCACTCACAGATACCAGCAATATCATTCGATACTATTGTTATATCTATAGTTGATTCCGTCCCCGTTTTAACATTGATTCTTGTTCCGCTTCTCTCATTGATACATACCAAATTTTTCAATTCAATTACTTCTTCTATAATCTGCCCATTTTTATCATTACTATTACCCCACATTGTACTTTTTGCATTGAAATCCCCACACCAGATTACTCTCCCCTCCAAATAATCTAATAGTTCCCCCATTATTTCAACCGATAATGATTTACATGGATTATAGAAATTTATTATTTTAAATTTACGTCCCTGCTCCCATACCTCAATTACTATGAATTCTAGCTCTTTCCCTTTTCCTACAACCTGATATTGTACCCCTTGTTTTATAAATATTCCACATCCTCCTCCCCCTCCTTCTTCACGATCTCTTCTTACACTAACATAACCCCTAATCACAAAATCTAATTTTGCTTTTAACCACGTTTCCTGCACACATATTACATCCGGTTCGCTTTCAAGTTCTTCAATATAACCTTTAAATTCTTGTCCATTAGCTATCAGGCTTCTAGCATTCCATTGAAGTATTAGCATAAACTACTTTCACCTGCTGTTCCCGACTTCTTATCCTCCTCTAACTTTTTATTTATTTCTTCCCATGTTCCTTCCTTGAATCCCAAGAATTTTTCGGCTCCTTTCACTATTATTTTAATCTTCTCTGTTTTGTTCTTAGCTTGAACAGTACAGTTGATAACATTATGCTATAAATAAGACTAGATTTTCCAGTGAGTAAATGACTTTATCTTCTGGTATTACTTTAGTTTGCTGTTTTGTTTGGTTCCCCGTTTGCTCGACCCCTCTTTTTTCCTGTTCCTTCACACTTTTTACAGCTTCTGCATAGCTAATATTTTTAGTTGTTTTTATCTGCACAACTTCTTTAGCCCTCTTCCTGACCTCACACCCTCCGAACGTGACTCTATGCTTTCCCCCACAGTTACAACATTTCTCTTCTACATCTTCCTTACATTCTTCAAATTTATGATCTTCCCCACATTTTGGACATCTCTGCTTTCCTTTACATACTGCCGCAATGTGTCCGTACCTTTGGCATTTATAGCACCGAAGTGGTGGAGGTACATAAGGTCTGACTTGGAAGCTTATATATCCTATTTTTATGCTCATTGGCAGCTCTTTTCCCTCAAACTCCATTAGAATGGACTGACTCCCCACTCTCTTCCCATCCACAGTTCTTGACAGCCTTTTCATATTAGTCACCTTTGCTCCAACTATATTTTTCTTAAGTTTTTCTAGATCCTCATCTAGAGGGATCCCATATATCACTCCTCTAGTTTTTATATTTTCTCCCAACATTTTTTTCTCCAGCACCACTCTTTTACATATGTTATCCACATTGAAGGCTTTATTCTTTTGCTCTATATCCTTACATTCTATCAAAAGGCTTCCGTCTCTCAAAATCTTCACCATTTCAACATCTCCTATTTTCTTTTTAATTTCTTTTGACACCCCAATTGGGCTGATTTTCTCCTGACCGTCCTCGCTCTTAAGTTTCAGAATTACTTTAAATTTCTCATTCCCAACTTTTCTCCTTACAACCCTTTCTTCCTCTGAATTGCTTTCTTCTAGATCCCTTTTACTTCCTTGATTATCTCTAACACCCTTTCCTTCACCTAGTTTCATTCCACCCCGTCCTCTTCCTCTCCCTCTTCCCACTGTCGTCCACCCTTCTGGTTCCCCTTCTTCTTCATTACCTAACTCCATTTCCATCCGAACCATTCACACACCAGTTTATGCCAATTACCGCCTTTTCCACACTCCAAGTTTGGTGTAGTTTTGAACTGTCGTTCAACTCAAACTCTCCTCCGACGCAGATCAACGTTAGCTTCCTCCTCCGCCACACCCTGCTGCCCAGAGCAGACCTCCGAAAACTCCCAGTCTGAGCCGACGTTCTTCTTCTTCTTCTTTATGGGATTTTATGGCGGTTGGCAAACAACGGAAGGTGTGCATTACCGCCACCTACTGGTATGGAGTGTGGCTCAAAATGGCTATATCTGTAGGTTTATATTCTCTTATCTAATTTTGTGTTTTTGAAAAAATGTATAATGATTTGAATACTTTTACTTCTTATTTCCTTTTGCAATATATTTATTATACTAAATGTTTCTTTGATTTTTCCTAATTGTTCTATCATACGCCTTCTGTGATGTTCATATTTCTGACAGACCAAAATGACATGTTCTATTGTTTCCTCTTGTCCACAGTGCTCACATTGTCCTGTATCATGTTTCTGAATCTTGTG